>NC_064554.1:1200000-1500000 GCF_023856365.1 Brienomyrus brachyistius
GTCTTGTGGCCCCTGAACTGATATGGTCTAGTTTTCCAGTTCTCACAAATATCTCACACTTCAATAACATGTAGGCAACTGGAGTCTGGGGGGGTCTGTGGTTGTGATGCCTTCAGAGACTGCTTGTGTTATACTTAGGAATGATCTGGAATGCAATAACCATACTGATGTATAACAGCATGATAAAAATAAAGCAACAATTGGGCGAATACAAGATTGGGATAGAGAGGGATTTCCCTAGTTAATTTGTAGTTAATAAATTATGCTCATTTAGTTCACTCATCTATAACTTTCATATTTCTTATTTTTATATTTATTCCTGTCCTTGCTACTTGCTCATCATGTCCTTTGCCTCTCATACAGCTCACTCTCATCAAGGCCATCTGACACCCTGGCTTCAGGAATCTGAAGACCATAGATAAAGGGCCTGATTCCCTCAGTGAGGGCAAAGACAGACACAGACACTGAACCAGCCGTGTGTGAACCTTAAACTGCTAAAGCTTAAGGAACCTGCCTCATCATACAACTCTAAAAGAACCTGAGGTTTCACTGAAGAAATCTATCAGATGGTGATAGACAGAAAGATGTATATAAATGTGCAAACCTACTAGAAGAGAAGACTTAGCGATACAGTCTCATCAAAATGAATAATAATATGTACTGGCTGCAAATAAAGCACTTAAAGCATAAGTTCCGTGCCGCATTTCTGTTTCCAGGACATGACATCATAAAATTAGATACAAGAGAGAACGGCAAAGGTGCAGTTACTCATATGCAAAGGTTACCTTATTTTTAACTTCATGTAACAAAAACACTCTGTTGCATCCTTAAGGTATCTTTACATCACATATAAAAATGATTTCCCCAAGCAACGCACTCCTCTGTTTAGTAAATTGACTTATTTATACAAGTAATTAGAAAGCACTGTGGCAAGCTAAAATGCATTAATAAGCTACAAATTGCTTGGGTTTTTTTGTTGACATGGGCATATCAATTACCTGAGGCGCCGGCTTCCTGCTGACGAGGCAACTTCTGGCCACACGCACTGCAGAATTTGGCCGACGGCTCCGTAACCATATGCTCACACCTTGGGCACTTCATCTTTAAATATGACATTTAAAAACAGCTTAAAGTCAGACTTTCTGCAAGTCTGGAAAAGCGAGATATCACGTGCGACACCGTCCGGTTTCACTTTCATTTCCTAAAATTCACCAGCATGATGTGGTACGATTTTAACATACTGTAATTGCACTGTTTACTAAGTTTACACTAATAAAACGCGATATTCAACTTCAGGTGAACAGCAATAATACGGATTGTATTTTAACACGCAACACAGATATCTACTTAAAAACGAATGCTTAAATTAAGTTTTATAAACGTACCTTGCACTAGTTGGTACCATTTGTGGTCTACTTGTAAAATAAACAAAATTAAACAATATTTTTATCACTGTCTGGGCCTGACTTTTTTCATGAAGTCCTCCTGATACCTATTTCCCGAGGTGGGATATAACACGGTGAAACATCACTATCCAATAGGAAAGCGCCATCAACCAGCCAACCAATCGCCGCTCAGGAATGTGTGCTTCTACATTTACTTCCTGCTTTGCATCAGTTACGTTTTCTTCCTCGGTCTTTCTTTTTTTAGAAAATATAATTTGGTATTTTTGGCACTGTTATATACAATGTGCATTACATTAATACACTCAGAGATAGCAGCCCCGCTAAAATGTTGACCTTAACGGGATGAACGTACGCGAAATGCTTTCTGCTTAATCACAAGGTTAATCATTTACACTGCACGACGAACATCTCCAGAAGTCCTGCCAACTACCAAGATATTACTGTCACAAGACGCCAAACACGTAGATAAGAACATAAGAGATTCACGAACGTGAGGAGTTCATTCGGCCCATCAAGCTCTTTTGGGGAGAACTTAACTAACAGCTCAGAGTTGTTAAAATCTTATCTAGCTCTGATTTAAAGGAACCCAGGGTTTTAGCTTGAGCTACACTAACAGGAAAACTATTCCATACTCCAACTACACAGTGTGTAAAGAAGTGCTTTCTCTAATCCATTTTAAAATGTTCTCCCGCTAATTTCCACTTATGGCCACGAGTTCTAGTCTTTAAACTAATATTTAAGTAGCCATTTGGCTGAACAGCATCCAGACCCGTTAGAATCTTATATACCTGGATCATGCCCCCCCTTAGTCTCCTTTGCTCGAGGCTGAACAGATTCAGCACAGCTAACCTATCATCACATTCTCACATTCCTCTAAGACCAGGAATCATTCTCGTAACCCTACGTTGAACCTTTTCTAAGGCAGCAATGTTCTTTTTAAGGTATGGTGACCAAACCTGCACACAATATTCTAGGTGGGATCTTGCGATAATTAAAAATGCAGTCAATGCTGAGTTACGATAACTAAATCGACTCTAGAAAGCGTTGCCGTTGTCTTCATCTGAAATAATATCTAACAGAAAATAAAATGCAGCGAAAGTTCAAGACGTAATACGTTTTAAAAGAAGTTCATTAATTAATGCTAAACAGAATAATCAAATGTCTTGATAACCCACCGTATTTTCCCTCGTTCCAAAATAAAGAATCCTTCAGTGCGGAGGCTTCCTCCGACGTCTTCGCCGCCAAACATAAGTTTCATTTATGAGAAAATGGGCGTCCCCCGTCCTTTTGCTTTCTTTTTACAAGATTATTCAGTTCGGAGTCAGCACCGCGTGACAGATAATCAATAAGCTGCAGACGGCAAACCTGGTAAGTTTGCCAGTTGCTTATCATGTTTGATAGCTGTTTCATTGTTACAGTCTCTTATTTATATCATATGTAATCTTATGTTCTGTGGTGCTTTCAAAATAATGTACTTGGGCAAGGCAAAGGTTAGTCCTATCCATTTTATTATAACGAATTACAATAACTGCATGCTCATTTTGTTTATAAAGACAAATTTTGACGTGCATGTAATATTTAGATATTACTAATAATTTAATGCTTAATGTTGAGCTTTTTGAAGCGACCACGTGCTTTCTGGCAAACTCAAACTTAGGCATAACGTCTTACAAAGAAAACTGTAACAAAAGGACAATTTATATTTTATTATAACATTTGAAATAGACTTTGTAACTTGATAGATCCAAAATAAACTTTGAAGTCTAAGTAGAAGATCTTGTGAAGCTACTCATCCAGCCATATTCTAGCTATTTATCCCGGTCTGAGTCGCCGGTGGGTCTGGGGCCTTGAGCCTGTCTTGTCCCTGGCAACATATGTCACAAGGCTGAGGTTCACTCTGGATTTGAGCTACTTCAAGTTTTATAAACTACATTAAGACTGAAATGTTCCTCTGCTTTGCTAAATACTTCAGTTCTTGTGCTTTGACTGGTTTGTTTTTTTTTTTTTATTGAAAGATTCACCTATATTAACATATATTAACACATGCAGAATAAGAGACTGACCAATCAGCACACAAAAAGAACTGAATGCCTAAGTGAAATCTAGGTCCTTTAAATTGAAATAGTCGTTTATAAATCCTGTCCTAGCTCAAAGTAATCCTAGAGGAAATCCACAAGGTCCAGAGGGTCAACAGTTTCCATTTTCGAGGGAACAGACCACCTTTACTCTCTGACTTAAGTGGTTGTAGGGTTGGTGCTGTATTGTGATAGCTCTGGCTTCATTTACACATTTTAAATTCTCCAGTCACAGCAATAAGACACTGTTCTGATTCATAATCCCAGCAGTGGCAGCAGCCCTGATGTGATTTCTGACATAAAGTTGAATCATCCTTATTTCATTTTGCAGATGCAATACAGTAGCATTGCAGTTCCAAATTTTGAGTTAGTATCACTTGCCTTTGTTGCATGCTCTTTCTTGGAATAATTTATTTTTCATACAAGTATATTGCACAATTGCTTACCAGTTTGTTTTTTTATTAGGTCCAATGGAGTCCAAAATGTCCCCCATTGCTGTGATTTTACCTGAGGCTGAACTGAAGTGCTCAATCTGCCTGGATATTTTAAGCAAACCGGTTACAATACCTTGTGGGCATAGCTTCTGTATGTTGTGCATCCAGAATTACTGGGAAAATGACAGCTGCCGCTGCCCCCACTGCAGAGAGACCTTCATGAAAAAGCCTGTGCTAAACTCCAATACCATGCTGTGCTCACTGACAGAGCATGTGCTAAGGGGCAAAAGTGGTGACCCAGCCTCACTGGTGGCACAGGAAGGAGACATAGCCTGCGATCTCTGCAACGGGGCTAGCAGGCTGGCAGCCACGAGCGCCTGTGTCACCTGTCTGGCCAACTTCTGTGACGTGCACCTACAGCCGCACCAGGACAGCCATGCCCTTGCTAAGCACAGCATCTGCAGCCCCATCGCTGACCTGTAGGGGGTGCTCTGCCAGCATCACGGCAAGCTGCTGGAGTTCTTCTGCAAGTGCCATGGGGTCCTCCTTTGCAGCCTGTGCCTCACGAAGCACCGCAAGTGCCCCAGTGCCACAGCAGAGCAGATGAAGGAAGCCTGGAAGGTGGGCAACATTAACCACAATCCCATTTTAATATTGAAGAACTTTTTGAAGAACTTTTTACTATACTTTTATCTGGTTTTTATGTCTGTACTAGATAAATTTTGTATCCATGATCGTGGTTAGTAGAGATTACTTTATATTGTTAAGTGTAAAACTAAAAATTAATAGCAAAATAACATCATTGTTAATAGTGAATATAAAGCCGGATCAGTTTGTGTCATGCTGTTATTTTTGCTGCTTTAAAACCATTCCGTTTAATACCAAGTCCATTTAAAACATTAAACCGTTCACCAACGGCTTATAGTTTATATTTATGGTGCTGTGTGCCATAACATTGTTTTAAGTTTACTTTTTAAACTGCCGAAGTAATGGATTTTTGGAGATACCTGTTTTTCATTGGAGAGTGATGATATACGTATAGCGTGTGTGTGTGCGTCACCTGCAGAGTATCCATAAAGCTTCCATAAAACATTAAAGGATTTTGCACATCTAAGCACCGTCGGACCTTATTATTGGCATACAATGAGCAGCAGTGGAGAGTAACACCTGAGCAGGTCTACCACTCATTTCCTCATTATCTGTTTTCCAGGCTGGAAATGATTCTAAGCGAGAAGCTGTTCAAAAAGGAAAAGACCATATCAAGGGACACCTGGACCACCTTAAGATCATTAGCGAGGGGTTGCATGTAATTTGGTACCAAGTTAATATTTTCATTACTGAATCCATAAGTCGGTGACCTTTTTGATGACAAACGTTGTGGTGATCCATCAGGAGGAAGCTGAACTGATGGTGGAAAACCTGACCAAGCACTTCCAGGGCCTGAGAAAAATCATTGACCATGCTGAGGAACAGGCCATGGCCGTCATGGAGGCTGACAAGTGTGAGGCCCTGCAGAAAACTGCAAAGCTCCAGGAGCAGCTGCTAAAGGACCAGGGGATGTTACAGGCTCTGGAAGAGGAGATAGAGACGTGCAGCTCGGACAAGAGCTACTTCAATTTCCTCCTGGTAACCTGGATTTGTGATGTAATTGCATACTGTATGTGCATTTGGCCAACATGGAGTAATATTATATTTGTGTAGGCTGTATATTTTCTTAGGCTCTGGCATTGGAACTGATATCTTGCATCTATCCATCTATCCATCCATCTATTTTCCAAACAACTATCCAGTACAGGGTTGCGGGGGCTGCAGCCTGTCCTAGGCAGCATAGAGGAAATTAGGGGAGCACCCTGGATGGGATGGTAGCCACTGCAAGACACACATACACACACTGTGGGCAATTTAGAGACCCAGATTCACTTATCTGCATGCTTTCGTATTGCTGGAATACCTGAAAGAAACTGATGCAAAATAGGGATGACAGGTAAACTCTGGCCAAGCGATCTCTGGGCCAGGGTGGGATTTAACAGAGGTGGTAATTTCAGGTCCAGAAAGTAAAAATCCAGACCAGGATTTTGTTTCAACCAACCAATTGAGTATGAAGAGTCACTGTCACAGAGTCCACAGCTGGTTGGTTGAAACAAACTCGTGGTCTGGATTTATACTTTCTGGACCTGAAATTTCCACCTCTGGGATTTAAACCCCTAGATCTCAGAAATGTGAAGTAGCAGTGATACCCACTGAGCCACCATGCTCACCCTAAATGAGTTTCCTTAATCCTTTGCAAGGTTTAATCCTGACACCAATTCCAGTTACCCAAAACTTATCCATCATCATATCCTTAGCATATACCAAACCTGCAATGTCCAGATATTCTCCAGAATGCTTTTCCCCACTCATTTGCTTAGTCATGGTTCAGGTCCTGAGTCCGGTGTCCACTTGATCACCAAGAAAAAGTGCCAGCAATTGTGATAGGATTCCTGCCTTCACAGGCACCAGTGGTGGTACCCCAGCTGCAGGTTCCCAGCCTGGAGATTCTGCTAAACGGGCAAATCGTGGAGAAGATGGCTTCAGATTTGGATCTGCTCCAGGGCTACTTGGAGACCCGTCTCCATGCTGTGGTACTCAAAGAGGAGGATCCGCTGGAGAAAGGCAAGTACACATGCAGGAGAACTGGATGGATGAGAATGAGTCAAAGTGGGGACTTTGCACTGAAACACAGCTCACTAAAATAGCTTTAGTCTGAGCCTTTGTACCGAATTGGTATGCAATACAATTATCACAATTATCACTATCATTCTTTGGTAGGAAATCCAGTGGGTGACTTCCAGGTTGTCAGGGGACACAGAAAACCCAGAAACAAGCTTCTGAAATGTAAGACTTATTTCTGTTATTATGAGTTAGTCAGAAATGTACAGTGCCCACAGAAAGTTCTGGGACACCTGAGAAGCCAACATGTAAAAATGTTGCAAATTCATTGGCTTCATAACCAAAGTACATTGGCAGGCAATGTTTAACATCGGCATGTCATTCGCACATTATCTTTTTGTTGTATCATCATTGTTTTCACTTTCCCATTCAGTTCTGTTCTTGCCATTTTGCTATTAATTGCAATTGTACTCACTGACTCCCAAAGGGATACTAAACACAAATGTTTGGCGTTACATGTTATTGCAAAGGTGCTACTAATTAGAAAGCAGCCAGTGAGCTTCCAGCAAGTTTCCAAACCGCTTATCCTAGTGGGGCGCCGGAGCCTATCCCGGAAGCAATGGGCACGAGGCAGGGAACAACCCAGGCCAGCCCATCGCAGGGCACACTCACACACCATTCAGTCACACAGGTACACCTATGGGCAATTGCAGGACTATGGGGGGAACCCGAAGTACCCGGAGGAAACCCCACGACGACATGGGGAGAACATGCAAACTCCACACACATGTAACCCAGGTGGAGACTTGAACCCAGGTCCCAGAGGTGTGAGGCAACAGTGCTAACCACTGCACCACCATGCCACCCCCCACCTTAGAACATAAGGACCTAATAAGTTTAACTTAACTAATAGCTCAGAGTTGTTCAAATCTTATCTAGCTCTGCTTTAAAGGAACCCAGGGTGAGCATGTTTATCACTTAGTGTCACATGGTTGGGGACAGTGGGGTAGTTTTTAATGGTGACAAATTACATATAATATAGACAATTTTAGACAGAGGTGTGAAGGATTAAATGTCAAGTTTCATTTAATAAAGTTATTGCGAATATTTACTGTGTGACCTTATTGTGTCAGCAGGGGGCGCTCTGACTTTTTTTCCCCTTTGGTATTTATGGGCTAAACTTACTGATCTTGGTTATTGAGACGTAACTGTTTGTAATTGTTAGAGTTTTTAAGAAACGTGTGAAGAAGCTAATAACACACACGGTTTTTGTGACAGATGTTTTGAAAATATTAACTTGCCTATTGATTTTGGTAATTATACTTGCCCAGAAGGTAAAATGCATCTCCCGCTAACTTTTCTGTAGATGCTTGTGCCTTGACCTTTGACCCCTGCATGACAAGTGCCTCAGTGACTGTCTCAAAGGATGGGCAGACCGTCACAGTGGAGCATAGCGGCCTGCTGGCCTGGAAGGACTACCGTCTGGACGTGGAGATGGGCTTCCGCGTGCTGTGCACACAGAGCTTCGAGAAGGGGCAGTACTACTGGGAGGTCAGCCCTCCCAAGAGCCAGAGCAGCAGTTGGGCTGTTGGGGTCACCTACAAGAATGCAGAGGACTACTATCGAACCTTGGGCCGAGACAAGAGGTCTTGGTGCGTCAAGTGGTGTGTGCCGCAAGTGCAAGAGGAGGATGAGGAAGGAATAGTAATCCAACACCAAGGATCAGGTAGTGAGGTTAAGAGTGAAGAGAGGTCTAGATCACTAGAGGCAGGGACACACTCCGAGAGCAGTGATGTAGAAGCAGAATGTAGGGGTAAAGTTCCAGTGCCCAAGACTAACAAACAGACAAAGCCAGTGGGAAAGGGAGATGGGACAAAGGCTGTAGAGACTGGGGAGGAGACTCCTTCCCAGAAACCCCTCGTGGGTTTTTTTGCTGTCCATGACAGTCAGACGCATCATCTTTCTGAGCAGACCCCAGCAAAGATCGGCGTCTATCTGGACTGCGACCGGGCCTCTTTGTCCTTCTTTTCTGTCTCCGGTGCCAAAGTTAGACTCTGCTACAGGTTCAAGTTGCTCCTCCTGGAGCCTCTGCACCCAGCAATTTGGCTAAGAGAATCAGAGGAAAGCATCTCCATCAATTTAGGGGTCAGAACAGGAGATGCATGGGCATGTAAGGACAGGGAGGAGTAATACTTACCCTTACTAGATCACATTTTGGTAGCATGACTAAAACATTTGCATCTATCTACTCAGTCAAATGAATTCTGTGCCTAAAGGATCTTCATTTCCAGTAAAAGTACAACCCTGTCCATTTCTTTTTAAATGAATGGAACTATACACAAGGCATCAAGGTTGAGTTTGATCAAAACACCAAATAATTCAGTCAAGTTGTGATTGTTTATTCCATAAATAAATATTTTCCAGCAGTTTTTCTGTTTGATTAACAAATTCCCATGTCTGAAATTCCATTTCAAAAGGAGATCCCCAGAATCAAGGTGAGTTACTGGCCTACAACCTGCTAGACTTCTCCAGCGCTTCTGAGGAGCATGTTTGGCACCAGTGACTTCAGGAGATACATCCAGCTCCTTTCAAGTTTGGCCTCTGCTCCCCCCCATCCCCCCAGTTCTTTTGCTGCTCAGGAAGTAAAAACGTTGAAAAACCTATATCAAAAAATAAGTTAAATATTCTGAGTGTTTCCTAGTGTTTTTATAGATCTTTGTACACTTTTAGTGCGCTTGTATATATTGATTATCCCAGATGCAGATACGCCTCCCACAATGCCAAGCGGCACGGCCCAGAAACTGATCAGGAAGGTAACTAGGAAGGGCAGTAGGTCCAAACCTGTGGAAAAGAGGAAGAAAATAGCTTTTGAAATGCGACCTCAAAAGGTTTTGTTCATATGATAGGCCACTTCAGAATGGGTGGGTTGACGCAGCCGGGACCACAAAGCCAACATTCATAACTGATCTTTTCTATGACGTGGCACTACCCAACACCCACACGCTTGGTCCCTGAGAACACACTCACGTCGGTTCCTCCAGAGGTCTGGGAGCACGCGATGGTCTGCCATGGGCGCTACGGAACAGATGATGACAGCGGCTAACGAGGCTTTGGGGATGTAGTGGAAGAACGGCATGAAGAAGGCCAAAGAGAGGAGCACGATGGTGCCTGGAATAGAGAGGAGGGACCGGGGATGAAGAGATCAGGGCTGGGAGCCGACCACACCACACCTTTGGCAAACCAGCTTTGGAATGCAGTTCAGAGACACAAAGCAATAACTAGTGCTGGATCTTTGAAAGGGAATGGCGACAGTCACCCGGACCCACATGGTGACATTTACGTCAAGCTTTAAAGCTCTTCAGACCTGGTTTGTAAAGTAAACCAAGGCAGCAGCTCACCGGTCACGATTCCGCCAGCTGGTGTACACACCCCAGTCTGCGAGTTCACCGCACTCCTGCAGCCATGTTCATGAGAGAGAGCATAGTATAGTACAGTACCGTAACACACTTAAAAGACAGTTATTGAAGTGAATTTGTAATTAAGGCTACGTATTCAGATTCCAGGGGAGGCGTATGAAGTTGTTCCCTCTAAATCCTCAGTTAAAAACTATTTGCATAAATGAAGAAAATGTACCCATATATATCCCTTTAAGCAAATGCATCTTACTATAGATTCTATACTGACATTTACACTACTGACTGTAGCGAATTTTTAAGCTAGGGTTAGAGGTAACAACAGTGCTCGAGGTAACATCCAACCTCAGCACCCCCCACAAAAGGTGTTTTGGGATGTACCTTACCTGCCAAAGCTTCCCGTGACGGGATACGAAGAGACAAAGGAGCCCAGGATGTTGGTGAGGCCTTCAGGGGATTGCCAAGAACAAAAGACAAAGAGTAAGGTGACCAGGCATTTACGTATTTCAAGATGGCAGCATAAAAGCCAATGAAGCGGCTCAGTTACTCACCGATTGAGAATATTTCCTGATTTGTGTCTATTCTGTAGTTATTCTGACTAGCTGGGAGAAAAATAGAGGAGTTAGTGATATTTAAATGATAAACAAAAGGAATAGATGTGCTGTACATGCATTCAATAACTTAATATACAGCACATCTGTTCAAAGTCTTACCATAAGCCTTGGCAATAGCGATGCTCTCCAGCAGACCCATCAGAGGTATGATCACCAAGCCACCCTCTAAGCTCTAAAGGGGAGAAGGCAGGAGGCCCAACAGGCACCATCAGGAGAAGCCAACGTTGTGACCAGCAGGGACTTGGCCAACACTAGGCAATGCTGAAGTTTGTTACATCAAACAAGAAGAATTTATGGGTGACTCATTTTTCCTATTGTGGTTCAGCATTTCACCATAGCCTACAAATCCCCAATACTCATGCCGGCAGGAGAAGGCACAATTTCTGAAGAGCTGCTGGAGACAGCACCCAAAGTCTGCTCACATCACTCAAATACCTGCACGATGTCGCTGAATGCTATCACTGTGCCGTTGGATGTGGTCTCTGAGAAAGGAGGAGGCTTGAGGGGTGGGAGTCCCTGGGAGGCCTCCCCCGTCAAAGTCAGGAATTTGTAGTCAAAGGCGTCGAAGAGCCAACCAACGCAAGTGGCGATGATCACGACCAGGACGCTGCGAGCTGTGGGGGCCCAGAGAGTGGAGAACAGTCAGTGCAAGAACAACACCAGCCCACTTCGTCTTAGCAGTTCAGCTTAAGGTAAATGACAAGACTTAATGAAGTTCTTCAACTTGGTTGATTTTCACTATACAGTGTCTAGTTCTACAAAGTATCATAATGACACTTTATTCATCCCCATGGAGAAATTTACCCCATCTTGCTGTGCGTACAGGTAAGAACAAGCTTAGGAGTCACAGTAAAGGGGCAACCACCTTGCGGCACCCCATCAGCTGAGAGTTAAGGGCCTTACTCAAGGGCCCACAGACATATGACTATTCTGCCAAGGGTGGGCTCAAACCAGCGCCCTTCTGATCACAAGGCATAGAGGCTTAGCCCACTGAGCCACACACTGCCCCCAGTAACAATACAAAATCAAAAGTCTGACCAATTTAGGGTTGAACATCAGGGTAATACATACAAAATCACATAATCGATGAGGTTAAGTACATTTTTTCTTCAAAGTATACTTCAGTGATAATGGTCACAGAGGAAAACTTGACTGCAAAGAACATAAGCAAAGAAGTTAACCCAACACAATAACCAAGAAGACACTAACCAGTTACAAGACCCCAGATCAGGCCTTGAAGCCGTCTGCTGCCAGAAAAGCGGTCCTCTGAACTCTGACCAGATGACTTAAGCCACTTGGGCAGGAAGACTAGCATGCCAAGGCAGAGAGCACCCATGAGGATATCTCCAGGCCTGCAAATGATGAGGTGGTTGTGCATTCACCATGCAATCAGAGTCTTGGTTTTCAGAGATTTTGTAATGTGATCTCAAGCATGGGTACCTGGCTTCAGGAATCTTCATGCAGGTATAGTACATTTGTTCGAAGAACTGTTGCGGAATATCTTCAACGCCAAGGAGGTTCTAAGCACACAAAAGAAACAGATCAGTTTAATCAGAAGGGATTACCCACATCACACGAATGCAGGTGATTCTCATCAGTAGGGACCATGTAGCTGCATCCAGAGTGTTACTGTAATGTTAGGTGGATTCCAAATGTGGAAGTCGGTTTTCTAATGATCGCCCTCACCTTCAGCTGCCCGAAAACAATAGTAACAGCAGCCGCACAGGTGAAGCCTTTGATCACAGAGTCAGAGATATGATCCAGCAGGAATCCTGCCGAACACAGACAGGGAAGAGGTCTGAAGGAAACTGCATTGTCACAGAACAAGAAAACAGGTCTGTAGGAATGTAACAACCCAGATGGCTCTCAAAAAGAGACATTCTCAAAGACGAGTAAATATGCAACCCTTCAGGTTCATAAACTACGACCATAAATTTCATCAATACATTTTAATAAGGGAACCGTGTTTTCTCCAATCATGTTCACAGAGTTGGGTAACACTGAAGTAATTAAAATATTTATGCAGCATTTTATTTAATATTCAGGAAGCTTGCAGAATTATACTTGGTCTTTCAATAACTACGCAACGCACAGTGCCAATCCGTCAAGATGAATGTTACTCTAAACCCACAGCTGCCCAGTGTTGAGTCTAGGACGCTAACCCTGAAAACAAACACATGACCGCTCTCTCTTACCCAGCCTGAGGATAGCCATGATGACCTGGATAACACCACACAGGAAGGTCAGCAGCACGGCATGTCCTGGGTGGTGTCCAACATGAGGGGCACACAAGAGGGACATGATGGCCGTCGGGCCCAACACCACATCCTTTGATGTTCCAAAAATACAGTAGATGAATCCTCCCATCAAGGCAGAATAGAGGCCATACTGGAGAAAGGAGTTTGGAGAAACAGTCATGCATAGAAAGAACAGAAATTAAAAATCCAGTCCAAGACTACAGACTACTCAACCGGTTGAAACAAAATTTAGTTCTGGATTTTTACTTTCTGTACCTGAATTATCACCTCTGAATCTTTTCTTAATGTGACTCCTGGCATGTTGTTTAGCTTTTAAAATATAACACA
Organism: Brienomyrus brachyistius; assembly: GCF_023856365.1. Taxonomy (NCBI): domain Eukaryota; kingdom Metazoa; phylum Chordata; class Actinopteri; order Osteoglossiformes; family Mormyridae; genus Brienomyrus; species Brienomyrus brachyistius. The sequence goes on from NC_064554.1 coordinate 1,213,177, forward strand.
ACATTTTTGTGAACCTGCACACAAACTTGTGTTCAGGTCTACTTCAAATCCAGTGCACTTCTACCATCTACTATCCCCTTATCGTTCATGAACGTTGCACACAGAGCAGCAGCATGTACCTGTGGGGGCAGGCCCACCACCTCGGCGTAGGCCAAAGACTGAGGAACAGTGGTCAAGCCCACGGTGAATCCTGCAATAAGGTCCATCTGGAGCCAGCTGTACCTGTACCTGGGTAGCCACCCCAGGATAGGCAACCAGGCCTTCAGGGTGCCATAAGTGGGCCACAGTCCCACCCTGCCTGAAGGGCAGCCCCCAGTCACAAGTGGAAGGTGGAAGTCTGACGCATGATCCATTAGCCTGAGAGCTGCTGTAAGCCACGAAGTTGGTCCAGAAATGAGCAAGCACACTTAAAACAGATTTTTATTTCCTACTTGAAGTTTTAAAAATCTGACAAAAGTAACGCGAAAGGCATCGTCATAGAACTTGGACGAGGCGCTGTCACGCCAAAATGTCAAATATACTGTCTCTCTATGAACTGTAATTTGAGTTCTGGTGAAACAAGATATCAGGATAATCCAAGATGTTGTAGCGGCAGCCCCTGGGCAGTGGGCAGAAATTTGTGAAAACGAGTAAAGCAGCACTGCAGAGTGGAGAGCTTTGCCACAGATACGACACAGCCCATGATCAGTCAAAGTTCACACCCCATAGATCTGGGGCTTGGGGGGACACTCCGACCTCTCGGTGAGCCAAAGCACAGCCCTGCGCTTCCACATGCCGAAGCAGGAAAAAAAAATTCAACAGGAGTCTTTGGGGCCAAAGTCGTCCGTCTTCATTAACTGAGGCTGCCTTACCTGTAACGGCACACATGTATACAATATCGGCTTTAAATACACATATCCTATGTTTAAAGTGTAAACATTTCACTGCTGTTGGCTACCTATAACCTTAAAAAAATATTAGCATGCAATTATACAGGCTAATTTACTATTTCCGAAGGAAGAACACAAACAGTGTCAACAATTCTAGGGACACTAGGCAAAAAAAAAAAACTCCATTGGACCCTTAAACACACCCCACCCGATATGGTCAAAATTCTGACCATTATTTTAGCATGAAGTCTAAATTAATAATATCAACAAAGAATATTCCATAAAAACAAATCCTTCATTTTCACTTTACTGTGGAAAAACAGAATGCACAAATAAAGTAGATTTGTCGTTACAATAGGCTATGTAATCGGCCGACCTGGGGGGACCGCTCCCAGCCCGGGGCCCCAGGCAATTGTCTGTCGTGCCTGTCCTTCCCTATGCCTCTAAACATAAAAAGTTAACGCCAATTTACAGAACGATAACCTTATGTTCCAGTAATCCAACGTAATCTAAAGCGTTCTTCATTTAAAAAATAGTTCAGTTACATACGCTGAATCAGATCTGAAGCAGGCTACGCAGTCCAGCGTCCAGTCGCAGTCCCTAACAGCGCGTCAGGTGCCGATAAGTAACGCTTTCGTTTCGTTTCAGCTTAAGTCCAAGATGAATGACGTCACGTGACCGAGACGGGCGTGTTGCCCGGCTTAACCTGTCACATTTAATTCCGGAAGAATACTATTTACGTCGATATACGGGATAAACTTGCTCTACAAGACTTGCTGCACATTTGTCAGATGCTTCACATTTACACTGCCGTAGGAGTAAAAAAATACTTATTCATCTTTGTTAAGGCCTTACTCTTCAGTGAAGTCTTTGACATCTTTACCGGCATGAGAACTGCAAATGTATATGAAAGTGCACTTTGTCTTTTATTCGGCTAATATGTACATGTTAGATTTAGAGAAACATTTGTCTGAACATAAACAGCAGTGCGTTCCTTCGTATGTTTCAGCTTATAATAATTTGTATAATTTTAGTAAAGGTGTAACATAATTAAAGTACTCACCTCGTGTAAGTGTTCGACAGCAATCCCGGATCTGAATCAGGCTTCTCCGGAATAGGCCGGCCACGCCCACCTGTGATAGTGACAAAGAGCGCTGATAGTTTAACCAGTTTCCATTACGTGCTTTTCCTCCTTTAAAGCAGCTTGCCACGAAGAGCACGCGTGAAACATAACTGAACCTTCCTGAAAATGACTTAACACCGTCACCTTGCGCTATGTCGAATGAGGAAGTTATACACCGAAACTGGTCTGTCGGCTCTCCAAGGCGGAACCAAGTGCTGCTTCCGTGGTGAAGACCCGGCCTCTGTGAAATTATAGCGGCCGAGTCTAACCGATCCGAGAAGTCCTCTGATCAACAAATGACACCCTTGAAAACTTGAAAAAAGTTCTTGAAATTTTGTATTAACCCATAATGTGTGCCGTTATACCATACAACAGCCACATGGTGGCGCCTAAGGACAGTTAGGCGCGTAAATGCAGTGTTTTGATACGATGGAATATTAGTTAACTTTTAATAAAGAACTAAATCGTTTCATTTCCATTAAAAAGCTCTTGCTGATTAATTTATGGTCAAAAGAATGTACTGCTGATTGAAATGTTTAGGCTACATCAGACTGCATAAATTCAGCAACATTTAAGAATTTCATTTTAATTTTATTTTGATAATTGCAATTACAGAGACTACTAAATATATTGCAATAAATATACGAAATAATTACGTGTGTCTTAGTTGTAACCAAGGATCGTAACCATGGTCTGCCTGGGTTGGGGGCCAAATTTGATGTGTTTTTATTGGGACCAAAATCTCTACTGGCCCCACTAGTAGTATCCTACATCACGATGCATTTTTATTATGCCTTATAGCATGTATATACTGCAACCAAAACACACAACAATCCTTATCACACACATTAAGGTGAATCACACTATGAAAGGGATATTAGATTATGAAGACAAGTTTAAATAGGATGGAACTAAATTTCCTTTTTGTGTTTGTGTAGTTTTTTGAAAATTTATAAACCACGAAAAAAAGGTCACACTTAGTGTAGTGAATAATTACAGTTTATTATATCCATATTTACTAATGTGGCAATACAAACACTTGAATCAGTTTCAAAATTCATTGATTAAACGATGCCTTTTATGTTTTGATAACATGTTGCTTTGTAGTAGATATGAACCTTAAGAAGTTGTTTGAAAAGTAGCCTACCACTCCGGAAAAATTTGAGAAATTGACTGGTGATTGGATGTTGCCAGTGGGTAGTGATCAGCTGCCAATGGGTAGAAGCATGAAAAATCCCTAAATTCAAACTTAATTTAAGTAAAATTTCAACAGTGTGGTGAAAGATTAAATGCGATAGGACAGTCATAATCCATATAACAACTGTTTATCCTGGTCAGTGTTGCGAAGTGGGGGGAGCTCAAGGCTGGGGTGCATCACTTCATGGTAAGACACATGCATACACTGTAATGCATTATTTTACAGATGCCATGATGCCTACATGCATGTCCTTGGACTGCGGGAGGAAATCAGTGCAACACCAACAAACTCCTTGGTGGTGTGAGTCAAGAGTGCAGTGTAGTGAACCCTGGATGAAGGTCGTAAGTACTGTAGGGGACATAGGCCTACAAGCGCACACATGCAGCTTGAGACAAGTAATTGCATATCATTGGATTCTGGAGTATAATTAGGGTTATAGTATTATAATAGATCAATTCAATGACATTCAAAACAGCACTTACCTATACAAAAAAGGACGACAAATACATCTAAGTTGGTGTAGCTTCAACAACTACACCCACTTAGCCAACTCCATGTGCAAGCAAGGCTAACGTGTTGGATCACATTAACAATAATGGCTTTTGCGTTAACTCGATGTATGAAGTGATGCACAAGGCCAAATCATTGGCAAGAATGTGTAGGATACAGAAACAACGTTGCTTTTGCCTTGCAATTTATGTGCAATTAAAACGGATGTCACAATCAGCCTTACAATCTGAAACCAAAAATGTTTCGTGTATACATACAAAAGGAGAATATTTAAGTGATGGTTAATGGGTCGCAGTGTGGACGACATACAATAGTGAAATACTTGCTTTTTTGTTGAAGTAGCCTATTTAAACTCACGACTTGTTACATAAAGTGTTTAAATGGCCAAATATCCACATTCTAGTTAGCCCATTGTGAAGACCTATCGCTACACAGTGGTTTGATTTTTAAGTTCAATAGCATTTTGCTGGAGGCTTCCACGGAAACAAAAGCGCAATGGAAATCGCTTATAGTGGAAGTTGTCAATCTTCCAGCAATCAATCGTTGCAATTTTAAATGTCAGTCAGTGTATTGGTTGCAAATTAAACACGACCCAGCAGCTGGGGGGTTCTGGATAAAAACCAAAAAAAGGTCACAAGAAATAATTTGTTTTAGCTGCAAGACTAAAATACTCATAATGAAAATCGTGCTAGGCAGATCCCTTTCTTTAACTTTAATTTCGATAAATTTTTTAAGTAAACTTACTGTGGTTATTAAAATTCAGCGCTACAAAAATACACATTAGGCGAGCATATTAAGGGGGAAACTATATTCTCACCTTCTGGCTAGGTAGCTACCTTACTTCACCCTCAGCTCCCAGAATAATCGATACACGTTTCTTTTCTCAGAGGAAATATGAATCACCAACTCCGATGATCTTGACGAAACCTGATTACAGACAGGGGGCCCCTATATAAGCAACGACATCGCCAAGACCACCGCGTTCCTGCGAATAAAAGTTAGAGGCGCAGATACCCGCAGACATCGGAGCGATTTCTGCACGAGTTAATCGTCATTTGCCATGGAGAGGTCTGTCAGATTTACCATAGTGTTAGTGACCATCTCGCTCCTAATTTCTTGGAGTCCCACTGAAGCGTGGTACAAGCAAGCCACCGGACCGAGTTACTACTCTGTGGGCAGAGCTTCTGGCTTGCTCTCCGGCATCCGCAGGTCTCCGTACATCCGGCGGTCTGAAATGGAGTCTGATCTGGAAAGCGAGGAGCCCGATGGAAGCAACGCAGTACTCGGTTCGGGAAGCAAACAGAACTCGATCCTGAAAAATATAGTACGTATTCTTATATTCTTATGCATTTTAACGTTTACAGTAGGAGTAAGTAGTTTACCTAAGGTAGGCATATATATTACAATTAACAGCACAAATTTCAACACAGCTAAAGCTAAGTTTTAATTTTTTGTGTGTAAATGTTAATGTGCGAGGTTTAGAAATAGTTCGACTTTTTAAAAACTTAGCTTACGTTTTGCGTCTATCACACAAATATCAGCATCTAATTTCCTCGCTTGTCATGCATGCATCCATCCATACACCGAATATCATTATCACAAGTCATTCCTTATCCGAAAGACGAATAAAAAAATGTTTGTTTATTGTCAAAGAAAGGCGTATTCGGTATTTGTCAAAACCCCAGCAAAAGTAACTGTCACGGCAATCGCTGTCCATTCAGCACCTAAAATAGAGACCCCCGGTCAACACCTGCAAATGAAAGAGAATAAAGCTCAGATTGAAATACAAGCTGTTTGGATAACCGTGATGTATTTCGGTTTCTCTGCAGGCTATATGCGTGAAAGATATTTCACCGGACCTGGAAAGCTGTGCGGCTGTAGAGGGGGAGAGCAGCACGTTTCAGTGCAAGGCGGACGTGCTCTTATCGCTGGACTCTCAGCGCTGCGTGGGAGCCTGATGGCCGCTCTGCCCGCCGTACTCCGCTCTCACCTTCCCGAACCACGGAATAAAAGACGGCAGGTGTACGGACGGCACTGAATATTTCCTCAATTTACACAACTGGAAAAGAAGCAACGAACTTTTAGCCGTGTTCTTTTGACGCCTCCTGATCAGCTGTATTACCATAGTTTGTTACCGCCAAATGTATTAAATGATTGATGGGCGGATCTTATTGGATCACTTTTATTATTAGTAGATATTCCAGTGTACATACCAAGATGATAATGGTGAGTTTGAATGAATTTCTGAACATAAGTTGGATCGAGAATTTTGTCGTTTGCTCTGTAGGTCTTCAAAGTCTATTTTGTTTTTAGAATTCTAAAAATTTTTTGAATTACAATCCAAGATTATTATGTAGTTATATTTACTTTTATAGAAAGTGCCGAGAAAATGCAATATTTTAAGGACAGGTTAACTCGTTAATGTAGCAAATATTTCAATTAAAATGTTTCTGTAAATACATTTAATGACCAATTTGCTGGACCAAACAACGTGTAGCTTACGGTTATTCTGATGCCTCACTATAGTTACGTACGATTAGTCGATAGTTAGGCGTGTACATTTCATTCCTAAAATTCCTTGATCGTATCGGGATCTGACCTGGAGCGCTATATGTCTAATGGTTAAACTGGTAACACTATGCTTGGTGGTAAATGTGCAGTGAAAGTTGTGTATAACAATCTACCAAAAGTTATAATGGAAAAATAAAGTTTTAAGTGAATGCTTCCTATTCAATTTTGGCAGATCTATAGATGCTCAAATCATACAATCTTACAGTATAATTTGCTGATTGTACTGAAAGTCATTTGTAGTACTGCTAACCTAATAGGCCGAAAGACATTGGTAAGCTGCAGACATCTTCCTAAAAGGTTTTAGAATAATATCCAGAGATGATAACAATCCCATATCAGTAGAGTTTAGCTTTCAACCCACAGGAGGCCATGCGTAGTGTAGCTTAGAATCCGAAGTTTAAGGGCGCGTGCTTATTTATGAGAAGGTTTTGCAGCTCAGAAAAGTATAACATAAATAAAATACTGCATACACTATATCAGAAACAACATGCATATACAAATTAATTAGCAGATACACCCCCCCCCCCCACCAAAAAAAACAATAACAATAAAACTTGATACTACTGCTTAAAGGGGAAAGGGTGCAAACGACCAGAAATGTCACTGTGTCACTCTTATCCTGGCGAGGCTGCAGGAGGTAAGTCCAGGAAGCACAATGCTCGTCACGCAGCACAGCATGGCGAAGGCAGCGAAATGAGGGCGACTACTCACTGACGGTTCCAAAACGAAAAGGGGTTTATTAAACAAAATCAAGACACACTGGGAAACCACAAAATAAAGGAATCACGAGGAGTCAGAACTCAGGAAAAACAAGTAAAGAAACTATAATTAAACAAACTAGTATAGACCAGACAACAGAACAAGGAGGACAAGCAGAGCAACTACAAGCAGTAACATAAACCAATGACAGACCAGAGCATGTGCAGGAACCAGCTAACGAGAGGAAACCAGCTAATGAGAGAACAGGTGTGACACATGAGACATTTACCCAATCAGAAAAGTACAAGGAAACAGATGGGGGAACTTAACTTGCAATGAACAATCACAGAACCTAGGGAACTTTAACAAATACCAAGATTAGGAAACATTACTACATACCGGGAATTAAATAATAGGGTTATTGATGCAGAACACAAGCAGGGCAAACCGACAAACAGAAAACTAACAGAACGTCACAAACACAGGAGAAACATAAAACCAATAAATATTATAATAATTATATATAATAATATTCATCATCACATGGAAGACTGATAGTGGTAAAATGAACACAAAACAAAGGACACTCGAACAAGAATGAGACATCTAAAATATGAATTAGAGCCCACTCAAGTTACTTGAATAAATAAAGACCCAAGAATGAGGTTCATGATCTCCAGAAAAGCAATCTCACACAAAGCCATTAACTACTGCATCAAAGATGCCTGGCTTTAAGGCAAACGTCAATGTCCTATCGAACATGGGAGGCATGAATCCCGAACACCCAATTATTACTGATATTCACACACAACCCTAAACCTTCTCTCAAAAGGTTTGGCACTTGCCGAAATCGTTATTGGACTATTCACGGCTTGAATGCTGTCTGAATTTTGTGCGCAGGATTTTGTGTGACAAGGAAGCTGTTTTATTATCTCCTGCCAGGGCCACAGTAGGGGCATGGATACCCTGACAGATTAAGGGGGGGTGGGCAACATTTTACAGGGGTCCTTGAATATGTATAATTATACATAAAACTGAGCAGGGGGGGGGGCAAGGTGACATTTCCAAGGGGGATGGAATTTTTATCTACAGTGTACCCCTGTCTCCTTCATTTTACGTAGATAAACACAGAATGAAGGACCTCAGTGATAACCTCAAGTGTCATAATCAAATTTTTGATCCTTAAACATCAGCCCATCTGCCTACCTTTTCCCCCCAGTGACTGGACCACACCGCTATGAAATCTGAGGCTGATGGGCACTGTATTGTTCACCAGGGCTGCTGTCGGATTCAACCCACACTGTCTGATCTTTTCATCACTATATTATTTTGTTTTTTTTTTTGGCGGGGGGGGGGGGGGGCATTTTCCATCCACGTATGTCTTGCCATATCACTGGGGCACAGTTGGGCAGAGATCTGACACAGAGCTCATCTCATACTTAGTGTCACAATCAAAAGCCGCGACTGGAGAATGGCCACCTCATTAAGGGATGTTTGAACCCCAGTATGGTAGTGGACAGGACATTAAACATTTCTTGAGGGTGTTTGCTGTCTGGCTGATTAACAAAAGACCAAGGTTCTCCTTCAAAAGGAACACAACAGATGACAGGACGGAGTCCTTTGCTCCTTGTTAACCTCAAGGTTCCAAAAACTGGAACACTGGCGATGACCTCACTCGTCAATACTCACAAAACATTTATAAGCTTATAATCAGGACTGGTCTTCATATTGACATTTCATTAAGACGTCATTATCAACTTGAGTTAAACCATCAAAATAGAATACCAAGACAAGTACTCAGAGTAAATAGGTTCCTGTCTAAATTGGTTTAATTATTGTTTTTTTTTTTATTACAAAGATACTTATGGACTTTGATCCATCATAATTTCTCAATGGATGACATTTGCTGCTTTTTGTCTTACAGTTTTTCCCCAAAGGTAATGTGATTGTGCAAGGTATTAACAATGTCTATCAATACTAAGACGCATTCTGATTCATGACAACTAATTAATGACAATTTTCACCAAAGAATCCTTCTTTATGACCAAGCTATGCATTAAAAATGCTGCCGAAACATAAAAATGAAAAGGGAAAAACCAAACCTTGCTTCTGCTAATGACTGTATCACCTAGAGCAGTTTAACATTTAATTCGTGTCCAATTAGCCATTTATAGTTATTTAATCATGACATGTGCAAAAGCAATTTCGTGTTATATGCTGTATCTGTAAGCTAAATGGGCCAAAGTTATTAAAAAAAAAAAAAAAAAAGAACCCCCATTAATAATTTTGGTGGCACGCTTTTGATTGCAAAATGAACATTTTAGCAATAAACCCACATCTCTAATTCAAGCAAAAATCCTTAGATAGAAGTGAAGCTATGAGAACTCATCCAGCTGATGGATGATGATGAGCATGAAACCAACACCAATTAAACAGGCTTGTAAAACTGGTCCAGCACCATTACCTACCACAAACCTGGAGCTCAGCTCTGCTTTGGAATCAGGAAGAATAAAATCAGAAAAAGGCAGGAATGAAAGGAACCCCATCATGGGTCGTTCCCTGCTTTGTGCTCATAGCCTCCATGACAGGCTCCAGACCCCCCCTCCTACAATTCTGAATAGGACAGTGTGTTGTGTGATCTTGACGATGATCTTGTGTGTTGGTTGGTCAGTCTCCTATAATCATGCATGTGTCACTAATGTTAATGTGAAACAGCTGGATGAGTCTTTCAATCTAGGAAACAAACCAATCAAAGCACAAGAAAAACTATTTAGTCAACCACAGGAGCCTTTCAGTTTTAAAGAAGTTTATAAAACCTGAAGTGGTGCACAGTGTCCTTGCTGACATAGATTATCTGGTCCTGTGTAGATGTTCTCATGTAGATAGTAAACTGTTCAGCCTTCAAGGCTGTTGATTCTAACAAAATGAGGAGATTTCTGCTCATATGACCAGAACTTTCCACACAAAGGGGACCAGTGGAGGGAAGGACTGTAAAATGGAGGCTTTTATAGACAAAACAGTGAGTTATACAAAAACAATGAATAAATCTGCATTAACTTGGGTTGTAGGTACAGCCAAACCATAGACAAAGGTCATCGGCACAAATAGAAACTGAATGGTGTGACAGGAGGTGGAGGCACTGTTTGTTTGGCTCAGAGCAAGTGATCAATCACTCCGAAGATAAAACTGATCAGTTGGACTCTTTTCTCAGCCCCTTTTCTCTGCTCTCTGCTGGCGCATACTGGTCAGTGTGCCCGATTATTTCTCTGAGGACAATTATAATGGGTACAGAAACCTTCAAAATGGGGAAGGGGGAGCCGACAAATTTAAGGGAGCAGGTGCTTGACCGGGTGGGGGGGGGGTTAGGTTTGTTCCCCACCCTACAGTAACAGCAACATGACCTTTCTTCACATTATCTCAGCCTCGTCAGCAATCAGAAAGCCCAAGCCCCCCACATAACATGTATCCATGACATGCAGCTCTGGAAATAATTAAGAAAAAAATCTGCATATTTAAGATATTTAAATCCTGGTTTCACCCTGGTTCTGCTGGCCGAAGGCTACACTGTGAGACAGGCCGCTTCCAGGCTCAAAGTTTGTATAACAGCAGTACACAACAACAAGGTGAACCAGGAGACACTGGGAACGACCAGAAATCAGCCAGGCAGAGGGCAGAAGCGACTTCCTAATGCCAGAGATGACTGATAACTTATCTGGCAGAGCCTCATAAATTGGAGATGACTTCAAGTGACCTTCAAAAGGAATGGGAAACATTAAGTGGTGTGAAGTGAACTGGTAGGACAGTTCATAACAGGCTCCTAGAAGCAGGACTGAAGACCTATAAAGCACTGAAGAAGCCCTTCAATAATGAGATGCAGGGAAAAGCCAGGGGGCAGTTTGCAAAAGAACATATATATTTTCTTCACTGATGCACAGCCCTACATTGAGAAATGAGCGAAACAAAAAATTGTGTTGTGGTCTCTAATCTAACTGTGAGCCTGACCTGCCCATATATTGCTGCTGCAGCCTTTCAGCTCCCATTTTCCATTATATCTGACCTTGACCTCCATTACCAGCTGTAAACCAGCCCAATGTCATTATAACGTATGAATAAATCAGGCCTGATACTGGAAGCGTCCTGACCATGCCAAGGCCAGACAGACACGGCCTCTGGCGCGCCGCAAGTGCAACTCAGCACCAGGCTGCCCATCCCGTGCCTCTGGACTCCGGTATCATAACTGCAGGATTTCTGCCAGGCGAGGAGGGGGCCCCCACCTGCTTAATCCCCTTCAGACCAAACACACCAAAAACACAACACAGAATGGAACGGAAAGAGAATATCATCAGCATCACATTCTAAACAATATTTCACTGATACCTTTACATGAGCATTACTGCAGATCGAATTATAGGCAATTCAGTTTTAAGCTACATTATTAATAACTTTATTTTTGTGGTATTTGGCTACTGCAATCGTTTGGTACCCCATCTTGGGTTATTCCCTGCCTTGTGTCTGTAACTTCCAGAATAGACTCCGGACCCCCTGGCCCTTCATAGGACAAGCGGGTATAGAAAATGAATGGATGGATGGATGGATGGATGGATGGATGGATGGATGGATGGATGGATGGATATTTGGCTAGCCGTCATATTTATTAGTCACTCAAAGGACAAACACCTGACCTTAGTAAACTGGGAATAGTTATGATTTTAATTATTCAGACCAAGGACTTTCAGTGTTATCTATAATTCAGAATGCAGACAGAAATCTTAAGGTGAGATCTAAGTTTGCTTTCAGCTCAGTTCTTGAGAAATGTCAAACAGAAATATCAGGAGGGATTTGTTTGTTCAAAACCTGCTTCAATATTTAATCATATAAGCATTTAAACAAGGTCATTTTAAGGGGGCTTCTGGGTATTATAGGTTGTGCTCTGTGTTTTTGAATGTGTGAGTTACTACAGTTTCGAGGTTTCTTGGTTATTTAAGCATTGAACTTTTATTTGATTTTAGAGAGGACTTCATGGCATTTTCTGATATCCATCTATCTATAAACCACTTATCTAGTACAAGGTTTGAGGAGATGGAGCCTATGCCTGCCAGAATAGGGCAGAAGGCAGGGCTAACTATGGATGGGATGCCAGTTCAGGATGTGGGCAGTTTGCCTTCAGGATGTGGGAGGAGTTTACCTTCAGGATGTGGGCAGAATTTGCCTTCAGGATGTGGTCAGAATTTGCCTACAGGATGTGGGGGTGGGGTTTTACCTGGCAGAAATCCACATTATACAGGAAGAGCATGCAAGCTCTAGGAGTAGGGGTGTAACCCAACAGTGTTACCCCACAGTGCCCTGATAATTTCTAACAGTCACTTACGAATAGTACATGAATAGTACGTGTTACAATCAGTGTGTGACTGAGAGACAGAAACATAGTAAAAAGTACAATAGTAACAATTACAATATTGCTAATACATAGTAACAAGTAACAAGTACAATAGTAACAATTACAATATTGCTTAAACATAGTAACAAGTAACAAGAACAATAATAACAAGTACATTGGAATGCTTGTCATATTATCTTTCTGTCCTTGAAAAATACACATAATTGAAAGCAAGCCTTGCGGTTCAAAGGCAGGGTCAGCGATTTACCCAGCATCCCTGAAGCATTTTGAGGAGGTTAAGAGTCTTGTTCTGGGGCCCGACAAATATGTGGCTATGCTGCTGAAGGTGGCAGGGAGATAATTACACCATGATTAAGTGCAAGAGTCTCTCTTCTTTTCATATGCAGTAGAGCAGGAAATTCCTGCCTCTTACTTTTTTGGAAGCACTCAGGGGAGGAGAGTCACATTTCATGTGCATGTTGCAGTCGGGACACATTTCAGTAAACCTACATACAGAATGACGTCATTCTATCAGATTGACGTCATTCTATCAGATTGACGTCATTCTATCAGATTGACATCTCATATGGGGGTGGGGCAGGGGCATTCAGAGGAGTGTGGATTAAAGGGAGTGACACTTCCAATAAGCCTTTAAGCCTTTCAATCTACCCTTCTTAAATTCCGTTGCTTAGAGATTTCTTAGCACTGAGTCATCTGGTCATTTTCCATTCATATCTGCATTCACTGCTTAATTAATCTCATTTTAACCACTTAATGGATTTAACAAACAGGCTGCATTTCACACTTGCAGGGAGATTCAGGTCCACCTGCACATTTGAGTTGCCTTAAAACACATCGTTTTGTTACATATTTAGATATTCGTATTTAAATGTATCATGATTATTATAAGCATATTTCCTGACTGTTCATCTTCTTTGGTTGAACAGAAGTGATCCCCTATTTATTTGTTTTATCTGAGCATCTATGCCAGACCTAAATGGTGCCGTTTTTATTGCCTCTTAATGTGAGTGCAGGGGTTGTGCATAAGTTTTTGTAACAATGACTTAAGCGACCATAGGGATGGCTGGAAGATAGATTGTGAAATGATGAATATTCATGCACTTGTGCCCCAGTGAGATGCCGATAGAGATCACATTGAGAGTTTTAAGCCATCGAGAAGAGATAATAACTTACCCAGCTTACCCCCAGAAGCACACGGCACCCTGAACAGCATGACGATCTGAAACAGGCCCAAACTCACGACAGGTTAAAGATGCCAATTCACCTCACCACATGTTTTAGGAAGACAGGTGTAATCCTGAGTGCCCAGATGAAATTGGTACAATATTGGTACAAATGTTAACAGAAAGGAAGAACCTTTTCCTTGAAATTTTCTAATTGACCTAACTAATTTTGGCCATCCTTAGTGGCTTAAGCTGCTCAATTAAGTGTCACATTCTTTTGACTTCATTAAGCGCAACTTATGTGTTAAAGATCCATACATTTATGTTTAAAAATTAACACTTTATTTAAGGCCATGTGTTTAGTAATTTATAAACATGATCATATCACATAATAATGCATTCATAAAGGATTACAATTATAATGCATTATAAAGCTATTTATAGATCATTGTAGATGACAGCTTCATAAGGCAGTCAAAATGCATAATAAACATGACTATAATATGTTATGCCTTTTCATAAATATTTATAGCCATGTTTATAATGTGTTATGAATGAATTATAATACATTATGAATGTGTTTATAAATTACTAAAAACATGGCCTTAAGTAAAGTGTAAACAAAGATCCTTCGGCTCTCAAAGTCTCACAGCGGAATGTCACTAGACCATGTGTGACGTCAGAATTCCGAAAGCAGTTTGGATGATCAAATGCCTTCATTGCAGAGTAGGTGTGGAATGCTGGAGATGTTCCAGAAATAGAAACATCAGTAGGAGTCATGAGGCAATTGAGTGATAGACTGTGACACACGGCAAAACCCCATGGGGACCGGCTATTTTAGGCTTCGCACTTAATCGGTAAATAAATATAGGTCAAGCCTGGATAATTGAGTGCAATTAAAGTCTTCCCTGGGATGCCCACACCCCGCGGAGCAGCATAACAAACACATGCATGTAAACAAATACCCAGGCAGCGAGTCACCTGTCCAGCCACAAGGGAATTAGTGACATTCCACCGCAGTTTGTTCTCGGCCCATCTGCCGCCCACAGTTCTGCCATCACACCCCAGGTCACCGTGGTGACGCCGCGCAGAAAGAATCATCCACGTGGAGCTCCTTTGTTCCATTCCCCCGGGAAGAGAGGATGTGTGCTTCAGGGACTGATGTTAGTGGTTCACCTGTAACCCAGGCTACACCCCCACACCGTGAGTGAACCACAGGATCACCCTCTGGGAGCCTGAAATCCAGGCACTTTGAATGCTAAGCTTTTGCTTCTGAAAAAATAAATAAATAAAGAACCAACACACAGACAAACAAAATCATTAAGCGAAAATAAAGCAGAAGCACATTCAGATAACCTGCAAACACCATCCAGCAAACTAACAAAGTTCTGTCAGGAATTTATATGCTGTGGGAATTCATGTGTTTTTAATCACACACAGTATTCCTAAAAGGTTCGATTATGACAGATGGATGGATAGACTGGTCTCCAGCAACTTTCAATATGCACTCTTGACATCAAAGCTGACACTCTCCCCCCCTTGAGATTTTCTATAACTTGGGGAAAAAGTGAGAAGAAACTCAGACATACCTTGACCCACACAGGTTATGAACACGGTTGGTTTTATTTTTAGCACAAGCCCCAGAATCCTTAGTGGGCCAAGGGATGATGGGAAGGGAATGAGTGTGTGGTTAAGATTTGGACAAGATGACGTAGGTATTGCGGGGGGGTAGCTATAAGAGTCTGTGCCCACGGTGACAGAGGCAACTAGGGTTGGTTCATACCACTGCAGTAACAAGCCTGTTGAGGACGATGAGGACGATGCATTGCTGGGTCCCTAAATGCCAGACAGTTCTTGGATCCCGCCATACAGGAACCTTCTGTCTTTGCATGCACTTTTGTGCTGTACCGATTCTCATTTTCCACCTTGGCTTTGGCGGACCTTTTTGATCTGTTTTAAGAAGCTGGTAGCACATTGAAGAAGCAGACCGTAATGACTCTCTCATTTCCCACATTCTTATATGAGACTCAACTTAGGCCGTGTAATTACAAATGTAGCAAGTTCACTCGACTTTTTATTTGGTTTTGATTGATGTTTAACTCGGTGTAACTTTAACAAACATTCCGGAATGCAAGTTGCTGAGACTTTAGCCCCTTTGATCCTGGTGTGTCTGATAAGTAGGGGGACACAAGGCATGGAGATGAGTCCTGGACACGTCACAGTGGAATTCTGGGAAACAAAGAACAACAAAAGGCCATGACAGCTAATTCCCCCCGGCCTGTCGTTCCTTTAGAGTTCAGCCTGTCTCATTCTGGCCTCTACTGGCCTCCTACTGGATCATGGCTCATCATGTTAATAAATAGAAAAAAAGCTACGTGAGTCACCAACTTAAAGTCTGAAAATACCAGGAAATTTCTGCCCTGAAATGGCAATGTCAGAAATCAAATCGATCAGATCAAATGGAGAGCTTTTTAATTAGGAAACGAAATCCTCCTGGCTCACCAAACCATACGCGACACTAATTGCCTCTTCCCACCCCCCCCTTACCTCCCCCCTTCCCTTCTGTAGGCCCATAAATCCACCTGACCTGCTGACGTTCAGCTGCCGAGACACACAGTGCCCTGCTGTCATGCTACAGTATTTGCAGGAAACTCCATGTCAATGGTTTGTTTTTCACTGTATCTACATTGCAAATTATACCACAAACTCCAACTGGAACCGTATGACTTGTGTGGGACCTATATATGTTGTGCTGGTCAAAAGTTTGGACACATTTACACATAGGAGGGTTGCTAATTGTTATTGGTTTTTAGATTTTAGATAGAGTGATGACAATAAATAGCATGTGACATTATGCAGTGACCAAATTTGGTGTTAAATTTTAAAAATCTCATTTCAGATTCTTTGAAGGGGCTACACTTTAGCTTGATGGCAGTTTAAGTCATGTCATTATTTAAATTTTATTTAATTATTCTCTTATATCTGTATATCTGCTGTTCGACAAAAGGAATTTCCACCCCAAGGGGATCAATAAAGTGAAGTGTAAGCTTTGCACACTCCTGATAATCTCATAACCAGTTTCAGGAAGTAATCGTCTCAGATGCAACCATTTTAACCTACACTGCCCCAAGTGGCATTAACCAGTAAGGACGTCTGAAAGAAAGTGTCATTGAGACATCAAAATCCAATCTTCCATTTTCTGAAACTGCCTATTCTCTTCACGGTTGTCGGGGGGTCCGGAGCCTTTGGGCGCAAGGGAGGGAACAAACCAGGATGGGCCACCAATGCATCACAGGGCAAATGAGTACACACCATTCACTGACACACCATTCACTGACACACCAGTCACTCACACACCAGTCACTCACACATCATTCACTCACACACCATTCACTGACACACCAGTCACTCACACACCATTCACTCACACACCATACACTCACACACCAGTCACTCACACACCATTCACTCACACATGCACACCTACAGGCAGTGGGGGGAAACCAGGGTACCCAGAGGAAACCCCACGACAACATAGAGAGAACATGCAAACTCCACACACATGGAACGCTGGCAAAGACTTGAATCCAGGTTCCAGAGGTGTGTGGTAACAGGACTGACCACTGCACAATCTTGCCACCCTGACATCAAAACCATAATAATGAAACAGATGAAGAGTAGCAGAAAAACAGGTTTTTTTGTAAAATAGCCTCAAAAACAGCAGTACTTGCATGCAGGTCATCTGGCAAGTGGAGAAAAATGTGGGGTTTCTATTTGAGACATTCCGTCCTGCCCTGGGATGTGAGTACAGTGAAACTGACTCCAACAGCCAAGCGTGAAGAAGTTTTGAGTAACTCATGAGGCTTAATTACAGCCTTCATTCTATTCTGCAGGTGCCTTCATTAGAAACGCAAAAAGCAAGAAACCAGAACTCTTGCCACAGTGAATTCGAAAGCAACATCAGGGCAGAATATTTTTGTCTCCATTGTGAATTTTATGCACCAATAAATGCGATTTCCCAGTACGATTTATGATGGTGCTGATGGTTTTAGTGTGCGCACTTCCTGTGACTCATTTTATACAGCTGAAACACCCGCACACACACACACACACACACACACACACACACACACATGCACGCACATGTAGGGTATACCTATCCTTATGGGGCCCGCTCATTCACTTCTATGGGAAAAATGCTAGCGCTAACTATGACAACCTTAACCCTCACCTAACCCTCACCAACCTGCCCTAACCATAACCATAAGTAACCAAGCAAAATGCAAGAGTTTTTGCATTTTTAACTTTTTCATAGCAGTCACAGATTTTTATAAAATAGAGTTTTCCCTTATGGGGACCAGGAAACCAGTCCCCATAAGGGAAAAAATTGATATTTATCACGTTATGGGGACATTGTGTAGGTATACCCACTCACACACACGCATGCACACACACATACATGCACACACATTGGCATACCTATCTAAATGGAGACCTTCCATAAATTTCTATGGGAAAAACACCGATCCAAATCACGACACCCTTAACCCCTACCCAGCCCTAACCTTAACTAAAAGTAGCCAAACAAAATACAAGACTTTCTGAATTTTTACTTTTTTGATTGCATTCAAAAAATTGTATAAAATTCAGGTCATCCAAATGGCACTCTGAAAAATGTCCTCAAAAACATGGAAGTTTCAGGTTTTACTATACTTCAGGGACATTTTGGTCCCTAGATGTGATCCATGCAAACACACATGCACACACACGTCTGCCACCATCAGAGGAATATATTTAGATTCCTGGCCTGTTTGCAACCTGAACTGCTTGCTTATCTCTGACAGCAGCCAATCAAACTAGATGCCTCCTGTTGGCTTATAGCCATGCATTAGCAATTCAAGGGCTGAGTAACAGATTTCCAGTCAGAGTGAGAACCAGTTCCTGGTAGTGACCCTTTCAGTTCCTGGGAGACTTAGCACTGCATAAATGCACCAGTTTCCGCCTCTGGTACAGGGCCCATCTGTCAGGCCCCAGGTCAAAGTGCAGGTTGCAGAGGAGACACAAACCACAATTTGATGTCACCAACAGGAAGGACTGCGGCTGATGCCATTAAGAGAATTTGTTCAGATCTGATAGACTGGAACTTGGAGATTTCTAGAAAACCCTCAAAATATCAAATAATAAAACGGAATGCACAGAACCATTTAAAACCACAGTGGCCATTTTGTGACAGAAAACACTGAGATTTTTCCTTGCTTAATTTTATTCTTTTCTTTTTGTTCATTAAAAGGTCATAACACAATGTCAGTGCTAATCACGCAAGACAGTCTGCCCTGTGCTTCTGGCCGTGTATGTTTTTACAAAACATTTTCTTTGCATTTGGGCAGGCTGTTGTTTGCTTGCTTTTGTTCGCTAACTCATACACCCTATAGGCAGTCAAGTCTCATACAAGTAAAGGCATTTTTCAAACATTTTTTAGTTTCACAATCAGGTTTTCTCTGCTTATTTTTCTTCCCTCCTGGAGACTGTGAAAACATCCAACTATTTCTCGGTTGTACAAGCATTAAAAAACGACTCCATTTTCATGATTACTGCAGATGTGGCGGAAACAATTGGAAATCCCTGGCAAGAAAAATGAACTTTCAACATGTTGGATTGGAGCCCCAGCATGTCCAATGTGTCCTGGGGGGTCTAGTGGCTACGTACTACACACAGACCCAGATTCACGTGCCGGCTTTTCCAGGACTAAGACAAGCTCACAGCTTCCTGGTTCCATCAACATATCCCAAGTCCCTATACTAAACTATTACCAAAAACTGGTAATTCACATAGAACATACTCATTTTTATTAGCCAGAAGTTAATTATACTATAATTTTCCCATTATTTAAACCTCTCCCCGTACTTTTACTTTTAAATGTAGTTACACAGCAATTTATTTTACAGGAACTATTTGAAGTCGTACAGACAGGGAAGCTTAGCGACGGAAGAATGCCTGTCGTGTAAAAACGGTGCGAGTTCACCCTCTAGTGTCATGTTCTGAGAATTACCTAACAGCAAAGACACTAATCCTGTAGACTCGATATTTGCATTTAAAGCCATGTAATACGGAACTGGAATGTCAATAGGAAGTGGCGCGTGGCGACATGGCAATACAGATCTTTTTGTTTATCAAATCAATTATTTCGGGTCCAATTTTTTGCGTAAAAAAAATCAAATTACTTTGCGCTTATGGTTAAAATCATAAAACATACAGGCATAGTTTTAAACAATAACATAAAAGAGTCAAGTATATAAACCCAAAGAACACATAACACAGAAATATTTATAAAGTTAATGACAATTCACAGGTGACAATTTAACAGCATTAAACAGAGCTGAGAAATTTCGATTTAATGCACAGACCGCATAAATAACATACATTCGGAGTGTAAAAAGAAGTCTGCAAAACACAAGCATACTGACATGTAGGGCTCTATAATTAAAATATATTATTTTCAAGTAATATTAATAAATGAGTATTTTAAAACAATACCATTGTGACCATTATAGGATTTAAAACCACCGTAAAATATAAACTGTACAAGTAATGGCTAACAAACCAAGCAGCGCTTACCTCTCAGGTAGGGGGTGAAATCAGTGCACCGTTCATGAAATTGTCTGGAAGCACCTGTAGGCTGTGTACTCGCTGGTTGAGGGTTACAATGTCAGGATATTTAGAGTATAAACTTGTTTAAATGTATTTCTTCTGACGGAAGTGTGAACCGATACTCCGTTACACAATCATTTGGAAAAGACATTGCTTTTTGCGAGATAAAACTACCATTACCGCGTATGTGTTATTTCCTCTTTGTCACATAGTTCATTTCAGTATTTCCAAATAATGAAAAAGAAAGTACTAGGTCACACATTTGTTAAAAAGTCAATACACTGACAGACATGTTATTTATACCTAATAAAATATAAAACTGTACGAGTGCATATAGTTGGATCGTACCAGAAGTGATTCTTTTAAATGTTTTCAGCCTGGTAAGTACCTTTATTTTAATGCCGTTCTAGTCAAAATTCACGTTCAGACCATCTGCCAAAACATTTTCCTATAGGACTCATACATTGACTGATCCATATAAGGCAGCTGTGGATGTCGTTTTAACTATATCAAAAGTTGAAAAGAATTCAGCTTTTGACAGACCGTGATCGATGCAATACTTCAGGCCTCTGTACGTAAGCACATCATACAACAATCCTGAACTACGCTTGATGACAAATAACGCCCTCTAGTGGTGGCTAAGGATACAGGGGGATATAAAGTGCTACCCATAGCCTAGGCCCCAGGTTTTAAAACCGGACCTGTTCAATTACGCTATACGGGGGAAGAGAGTCTGCATTTATTGATTTGTCCTATGGGATAAATGTTCATTGAACATCATATGTTTTGGTTAAAAAAATCTTTTGGATTTTGCTGGTGTGAAACAGGTTGTGGCCAGTAGCTTTTGAATATATTGAGATGCATTAAAATGAATGTTTGGACACAATGGAAACTTTCTGACACTATTACCCTCATAGAGAGTGACTAAATACCCCTGTCTTACACCTACAGCTTGAGTCTCACTCATTCACACCCTTGACGTAGCGTAAATGCGCACAGGATGTTTCTGTAAAAAAGGAACGAAAAGTTATTCCATGTAAGCTGATGCGTAGTGAGTAAAATGCTGTATGCAGATCGCTGCTCAGTTTCAGCTAACGACACACTCTGCTCGCCCATTTCCTTATGTTCTATAAATCGGTATCACCGACAGGCACGCAGCTCAATATTAAAGACTTTTAAAAACCGTCGTAAGTAAAAAAAAAAAATAGATCATACTTCGCTTATTCACATTGATGTACCTTGTATGTTTGTTTATCTTGCTCAATACTAAATGTGTTTAGTGCTAATTTCTTCTCAACTGAACTTTGAATCATCTCGCTTATTTTACAGCTAGTTTGATACAAAAGTTTTTTGAGAGCGGGGGGAGGGCTATCCCTCCAGCCATGATGCCGATGAGTCCATATCATTCTCTTAAGCACAGAAGACCATTCTGAAACACCAGCAGTCTTCCAAGTTCTACCCTTAAACTGGACTTGATCTGAAGACCTTTCTTGAATTAGGTGCGGCAGCCATGATACGAATGCCCCAGGACTCAGGGAAGTGGGGGCTGTGTGGGTAGGAACAGGAGGCCGGTCTGTGTGAACAACTTACAACAGCAGGGGAATGAGGCTGCATGAACGACCCATGCGGTGAGTCGAGGAGCAGGGCTGAGGAGAAGCCTCCTGTCTCGGGGGTGGGCGAGGGGGGTCAGTGGGTGGTGCGCGTAGTTATGTTTGCCCTTCAGAGCTCTGGCTGCCTCCTACTGCACCGCCCGCGCCCGCTCACGGTCCTTCATCTTCTCTTCCTCGCGCCGTTTCATGGCCTGAATCACCGCCATCTCCTTTGCTTCCTTCTTCTGGTTCCTGGCCTCGAACTGCAGCCTGGGACACATACGCCGAGCCGTTAAGTAGGGGGTGGGGTGGGGAGGGACTCGGATCGCGTGGGCTCATGCGGGCCTCCTGCTTTCACACAGTTCACCAGCAGGGCGGCGCCACGTGTCACCTGTTCTTGATGATTCTCTGCACGATGTCATCAGTGGTGAGGCTGTTTCCACTGTCTACCGTGCGAAGGATACCTCTCTTCTTTGGTTCCTGCACAAGAAGGGAGGAGACGACAACAATTACGACATGCATGAGACATGTAACACGCACCAACATGACCGTATAAGCCAAATTAGTCATTAGCCATACTTTCCATAGAGATAGACAATGGTTAATGCCCATCCACCCACAGAGGCACCTTGCTGACCTGTGGCAAATATGCTAAGGCTCAGATGTATCATGGGGTTTTCGAGGCTGAAGCCCTGAATGAATATGAACAAGCCCCAAATGATCTGTTTAGCTCAGATGTTTCAACAACCATGTTCTCAGTTTGAGAATTCCATATATCACAACAGCCCTAGGGCTTCCTAAACCTTCATAGTGCTGCGATCACCGTACCTTCAGAGATGAAATTCAATATTATGACACTCAGACAGATTAGGTCTCTGGGTTACGCCCCCTACGTCTTAAAATCCTAGCAACCCCTTTGCTAGGGATATTTTTAAGCAAACAAATATATACTATGTAACACATATATATTTTTAGATTAAAAAGAAATAACTGACTAATCTTGGTCCTGCATTTATCCATAAGCCAGTAAATGTATCTGTGTGTGTGTGTGTGTGTGTGGTCCAGATATGCCCTACGTTGTGGGGACCTAATGTCTCCATAACGCGATAAAAACGGGTCATTTTGATGTTGTAGGGGACCATTTTTCCAGTCCCCATAAGGATAACCTCAATTTTAAAAAATCTGTGATTGCAATCAAAAAAATAAAAATTTATTCAGCCTTCAGACTTTTGTATTTTCTTTGGTTACTTATGGTTAAGGTTAGGGCTGGGTAGGAGATAAGGTCGCCTTAGTTGAGATTAGGGTTTATGTCATAGAAATGAATGGATGATCCCCACAAAGACATGAATACAAACATGTGTGTGTGTGTGTGTGTGTGTGTGTGTGTGGGAGCGGGATCGGGGACTCACAGCATACGGATCAGAGCCGTCCTTGTCAGGAAACACCTCCGTCTTCCCGTGACACACCAGGTCCACCTGTGAAGGCAGGAGTATGAGTCTGGTGCCGCCAAGCGTCACATGACCACTGCCAAGCGTCACATGACAGCCGCCAATTGCCACATGACAGCCACCAAGCATCACATGACAGCGCCAAGTATCACATGACAGCCGTCTCGCTTCCAGAGGACGGCCCGCCTACCTTGAAATGATCCAGCAGGTCCCGTGTGACTGCGTAGGGCGCCCCGATCACGACCTCGGAGACGTACTGGCGAGGGTGAGAGTACAGTCAGAAGGGGGGGCGACTGGCCCCTTAAACAAAGCATGATTGTGCGTACAGGCATTCAGCACGTACCCTGCAGGCCAGCACGCTCAGCGTCCTCTCGTGGATGTTCATGATGGGATAGTTCTTTCCTTTGTAGCGGTTCACCTCCTGCCACACACACACACACACACAACGGGAGTTAATGCGGGAGTTAATGCCAGAGGAGGTTTGGAACTCTGCAGTTATTGAGTCAACAGAGCGTTGGTGACTTTTACGTAGTATGCGGCTCAGCACTTGGCGACCCCGCTCTGTTACTTTACGTGGTCTGGAAATGGAAATGTTCAGGAACAATAGGAACTGCCTCGAATGTGTGACCTATTGTTCCTGAACATTTCCAGTTTGCAATAATGCAGTTGACCGTGGAATATCTAGCAGGGAAGAAATCTCACAAACTGATTTTTGTGAGGGTGGCATCCTGTGACTGTATCTCGCTTGAATTCACTGAGCTCATCAGAACGACCAATTCTTTCCACAAATGTTAGTAAACCTGACTGCATTGCTAGGTGCTTGATTTGTCCATATAGTGTATAGATATGCAATTGTACTGCTCTGGAGATTTCAAGTTCTCTGGACCAAAAGACAGCAGTCATTTTTATTTTGAATATCATATAATTATTGATTTAAGTTGTTTTATTGGTGCACTTATGTTCCATACAGTTTTGAGATGACTTTGCTAAAAGGTATAGTGTTTATTTCCCCCCCCACCCATAATGAGGCACTGATGTCCATAAACCATTTCTCAGAAAAGTGAATCATATATCAGTGTCAGTCCGCCAAACCAGGCTCTCATCCAGAATGCATACGCTTATTGGGAGAGTCAATATTTATGGAGAGCCAAAAATCCTGACTGGAGGGCGTGCAGAGTAATGGTCGATGACGGACAGGGTAACCAACCAATGTGAGGTGAAGGGGCGGCAAGTGGGCGGGATTAATACAGTCACCTGGTCGAAGTGCAGACCCACGATGATGTAAGGCTTGTCCGACTGCTTGTGCGCAGCCTCCAGGAAGTCCACGTGGCCAATATCTGAGAGGCACGAGGTCAAGGCAGACGCGCGTTAAGGTGGGGCAAACCACGTGCCTGTTGGGGGGGTTGGAGGGGTCGACCCGCCTGCCGAGCTGAGGATACGGAAGAGGTCAAAAGCGCCGGCCACGTAGATGATGGTGTCTCCAGGCTGCGGCTCCTTCCCAGAGGCAAACTGGATGATCTTGCGTGACGTCTGGAGGAACTGGGACACACCCGTCCAGGGACTGTGGCACTGGGGACCCTGCTGTGCCCACAACGGGGACACAGACGTGAACTAAATTACACGGTGATCCAGTACCCTCTGCATCACACTGGCGGCTGGAGGTGCTTTGACGGACGTCCATTACACTGGGCCGCCCCGGGGCCGTACATAACGGGGACACATTATAGAAACAAACACAACGTCTCACGCATAACTGTACATGAGGAAGAGGTGAAACCGGGGGTGTAGGAACAGTAGGGATGTGTACGCCTCACCCCCCAATATATAATTTGGCTTCATTTGCCAACCCCCCCTCCAAAAAATAGACCTTTGCATTTAAATTATTAAGTTGTGTCCCTGCTGTACCAAATGCTCTGCTATGCCACTGAGTGAAGCCCCCAAACATGCATACTGTGTATATTATAATCTGAATTAATAATACTAAAAGGAAAACAACAATAATAACAAGCTTACACCCCTATTAAAGTTTTAATAACACTGGCCCCCTTGTGGCTATAAGACGGAACTACCATTTAGGGCCTTGGAAAAAAAGCAGTGAAAACATAAATTCTCTGGTTTTTTAAACTATTTTAACTGTATAATAGTGAATACAATGTAATACTGACTGTTACAATTTGCTTGGTTATTGTTTCTGAGAAAAATACATACGGTTGGCCTCGCATTCAGGAACAAACCATTGTATTCATTAGGCCCTGAGTAGGATTATAGCCCTGGCTGTGAATTATACCCACAATACAGGCCTTTGTTTCTGTCTGTCTAGCATCTGCAGGCCTCTACACTCGACCACTGTGATGCAAAAAGGTCGACCAAGTCCCCAAAGAGAACCGGAGCCACGGGAAACCCAGAACCAAAAAAACAGGCCAAACAGACCTGAACCTGGAAACAGGCCAGTTAGAAGATCCAAAAGATCCAATACAAAAGAACGGTCAGGTTTCTCTGATCAGAACGTCGACCACAGTTTTTGTTTTACCATAAATAAAATTAAATCAAACAAACACAACAGGTAACTGTCCCATTCTATGGCACCAAAAAGACATCCACACACACCACCTACCTTTCCAAAGTTGTCAGTATATTGCTGGTAGTCTGAGTTTCCCTACAGGGTAAAGAGATATAGGCTTAGCATCTGAAAGGGAAGCACTCGGACTCAGTGCTCCATGTGGTCGTCGAAGACCTGACTCACGATGTTGCTGTGGTGTGCTTTGGTCATCAGGAGCATTCGGCCAACCAGATCGGTGGTGGACACACCCTGTGTCCTTTTGCACTCCCTGAAATGCATCAGAACGCCCACACTGCTGAAACAGCACCCTCCCTTCAACACTGTGACACCAGCACAACTCAAATTGCATAGATGGTAGATGGAGGAGACTCAAAAACTCAAATATGAAGGCAAGGAATGCGTGACAGGATCCAAGACGAAGCCCAACCCAAAATGACCGCAATGCTCCTCAGCATCTCGGGGTTACCTGTATCTGCCTGACCTCTTCACCTCATCGTACGTATCCTTCCCATCCATCGTTAACGTGATGTCATCTGCAGGCAGATATACGATGAGAGGCTGAGTGGCCAACAACAGTGACCAACCGGTATGTGATATCATTGATGTGTTTCATGTCACCTTTCAACAACATGTAGTCTTTTCAGAATCATTTTCAGTAATTTGCCGCTCCTGCCACAGTCCGTTTTAGGGGGCGCCACAGTCTCATTTTTACCTCCATGGACGCAGAAGTCACAGGTGTACTTGTCCAGCGTCTCCAGCGTGGTGACGTACGGCGCCTCTTCCACAATTTCGTCCACCCACTTGATGGCACGGACCATCTTATAGCGTTCAGCCTGAGTGAAAACCGGGGGACCCTTGTGCTTAGAGATCTCTTCTGGTGCCGGGAATGAGAGAGAAGAAGGGTGGAGCTTAGGACAGTGTTCTCAAGTCAAGGGATTCCCAGACAGTCCACATTTTTGCTGCCTCCCAGCTTCAAGCCTGCCTGAACCAAACTCACAGATCTGCGAAAACTACATGTACATGTTTCCTTTATGTATTTCATTGAATTATACCTTGGTTACATATATGGCATCTGTCAATAAGTTTACAGTCCCATTCATTTACTCATTTTACCTTACTGTGAATGCAAAGAAAACGGCAGCCAATGCTGTTTTCTATGAATTAGTAGGCGTAACATTAGTATACTGTTCTGTAAATGTGCTAGTGTGACAAATATCTGTTAGGCGATACTGTACTCTATTTTTACATCAAACGTGTTTTTTTTTAAAGGTAATGTGTTAAGCTAACTTTTCAGTGAAATTAAAGTGTTTTGGGAGCATGACTGGGGTCATATTTAGTGTTTAAACTATAGAAACAAGAACATATTACCATTTTAGTGTCTCTACCAAACATCCACGAATCCTCCTCATTCGCGACGGGTTCTGGAACCAAACCAAGGTCTGACTGTACCTGGTATTATTATGTTGGGAACTGGGAGGGGGAAAATATGTGGACTGTCTAAGGGTGACCAAGGACAGGGTTGAGTAACACTGTGTTACAAGACACCCATAGTCCACATGTCATAAAACACACCTGCACAATGTAAACGACGCAGCTCAAGGTGTTAATTGAATAATTGAAGTTATGTGTTGTCCGTAAACCTACTGGTGGGTTTGGACTCTGGAGACTGGGGAATCCTGCAGAATGTGCCATGTCAGGACACCCCGAAGGATGTTCTAGTCACCCAGACACTAGGCCTGGCCTGCATGTAGACTCACCGTCGGTATGGACTCCCACAATGAGGTAATCGCCCATGGCCTTGGCCTGACGCAGCTGGTTGGAGTGCCCATAGTGCACCATGTCATAGCTGTACAACAGAGACGCAAGCAGAGAGTCAAGCATGAGTATGTAAGTAAGAATCGTTACATGTCAGTAGCAAGCGGGTAACTGCCTGTAACTTCCACTGTCATAGCCTTGAAGTAAAGTGCAGCCACAGGTCAGCATGCGATAAACACGGTGAGGCCGGAAACGATAGCTGTGCTTCATTGTTAAAAATTACCACTGAACTTTGATAAGAGGTTCAATGAGGCCCATTGATCACCGTCCTTTACTTAGCTGATTTGTAGCTAATTTGCTAAGGTTTGCATTGACCATTGCTTAGCTAATTTGCTCTTTTTTTTTACTTCAGCCTTTGCTTAGTTAATTTGCTATTTTTTCCCCATAGCTAATATGCAAATTTTTGATGGAAAACTTGAGCTGACCTTAGGCTACCTAATTTGCAATTGTTTTACATTAGCCTTTGCTTAGCTAATTTGCTTTTTTTTTTACATTGACCTTTGTTTAGCTAATTTTCTCCTGTGAAGACAGATCCCGCCAAAACCCGTCCTCTGCAGGTTCGGTGTCAGTGTGCTGTGGGCTAAGTGGCGGGAACGCAACTAGAGCAGGGCCGATGTGTCCCCGAAGGTCACGTGATCCTGTGGGGCAGGGGATCCTCCATCCCAGGAGGCACATCGATAACACCGGGCATGAGAAACGGGACGCCTCACTCGCCATGCCTATCGTCTCAGTTTACTTCTTTGCCTTGCATCTGTTTCCATGAGGTGACTGTACCGTCCCCCTGAGTCCTGTCACGACCGTGCCGGTGCACCTGTTACACACTCCATAAGTCCAGCTCAGGTTTTACATGCCACTGATAACCTGTCAACTTGAATTTAACATAGAAATAGCACAGAACTTTACTGTTATTTAGTGTAACAGTCCCTAAAATTTGCACTGCTCTGCTTCTGAAATCTTTTACCCATTTCAAGCTCCTGTTAAAAACACAATTATTCAATGAATATTATTCATCTTCCTGTTTGTAAGCTGTACTGCCTTGATGAATGTATTTTTTTTTTGCTGAATTGTAGTGTCCCTGAGTGTATGATAGGTGCTATTTAAAGAATGTGTCTGTGCTCAGGTGTTCAGATACTAGCTGTAATATGCAACGTTATTTAAAATCATACAGTATGGTTGGCTTCAAAAATAAGACATCAGTTATAGTCTATGCCAAGAGGTGCTTTTGTCATTTAAAAAAGAAACTAGCCATTTTATACTAAAAAATAATTAAGACGCTATGCATCTTGATCGCTCAGGTGATCGTGCTGAATGGAGTAAACATCAGTCGATTGATCGGTTGAATATCTGACCAAGGAGTATCTATCTAGTAAGGCTCTGCCGCCAGAGTGTGGTCCGGTTTCAGAGACATCGCACTGCTGTCTGAGAGCCACGTCACTCCCGGTCAGGAGGAGGGGCCTATATCGCATCACGGAAAACAATAGCCCTTAGATGGAAACATCCGGCACATTGACACTCTGACACACATTCATGCCCATGGTAATGTAAACACCAAGGGATGAACTGTGTGTGTGTGTATGTGGTGTAATATGTACCACATTGTGAGGACCAAATGCCAAAAGTCTTGTATTTTGTTTGGTTACTTATGGTTAAGGTTAGGGCTGGGAAGGGATTAAGGTTGTCATAGTTAGGGTTAGGGTTATGTCCATAGAAATGAATGGAGAGTCTTCACAAGGAAAGGAATATAGGAGCTGTGTGTGTTTGCAGCTAGTAGGGGGTGACGGTAGTCGGACCTTGAACCACTGTCCTGTCATGCTGATGCAGGCAAGAACTTTGACTCCTGTCACCCCCCCATCCTCTATCTCTCCATCTAGGTGAAAGTAAGCAGATACGTCAGGCATCCTAGACAGGTGACGGGGCACAGCATGCACACACAGAGGGGCAATAAGCCACGATACGCAGAGCAGAAGCAATGCAGATGACGAGAGACAAACGAATCCCACACAAGAGGACGTACTAACACACTGAGCAGAACCTTGCTATCACTAATGGTTACAGTAATACACAACTCAGCACTGATTCCCAGAACACATTCATTTTATCACTTCATTTTAATTGTATAATCAACAGTACAATGAATTACCACCATAATTAACTCCGAACTACACTATATGACCACGCAGTTGAAGAGCTATAAAATACTTGCTTATAGTTGTACAACAACTTTTTCACAGCTGTGCTTATTGCTTTCATGTGGAATGTTTAACATACACACTGCTCCTTGACTGTGTCCATGGAATATCAGCACAAAATACTGCCTGACAAATGCTGGAAACGTTCTCCATACAGGAGCGATCCTGAGAAAGTTTAACCTCACTCAGAGAACCGGAGTTACGCCTCTCTGGGGGAGACCGGAATCTCACACATGCATACCCCTGCCTACAGTTTTATTGTTCTGGAATTTGAGGCATCCATCCTGCATCAGACCCGGAAAGTGGAAACAGCTGGAATCCTAAAAGATACAAAGCTGCGGGAATCCCACCCTAGAGACAAATACGCAGACTTAGAAAGTTTCTGAGCAGGATCACTAGTAATGGGTCGGAGAACAATGTCAAGGTTCCATGCAGAATCCAATATCTGCTGGGCACCTCTAAGTCACCAGGGATAAGGTACTTCTAATTAACAGTCATCCCTTCTCGTTGTCACAACAGAGCAAAAAGGTCACTACATGGCCACTACATGAGACGGAAGTCCACTACACAGGACTAAAGGTCACTACACATGATTAAAGGCCACTACAGAGGACTAAAGGCACCTGCACAGGACTATAGGCCACTACACAGGACTAAAGGTACCTGTACAGGACTATAGGCCACTACACAGAACTAAAAGCACCTGTACAGGACTACAGGCCACTACACAGAACTAAAGGCACCTGCACAGGACTACAGGCCACTACACAGAACTAAAGGCACCTGCACAGGACTACAGGCCACTACACAGGACTAAAGGTACCTGCACAGGACTACAGGCCATTACACAGGACTAAAGGAAATTACACAGGACTAAAGACCACTACATAGGACGCAACTACACAGGTTTAAAGGCCACTGCACAGGACTAAACACCACTGCACAGGACTAAAGGCAACTAAACAGGACTAAAGTCCCCAGAAGGAGACTAAAAGCTAACTGCACAGGGCAAAAGCCCATTGAATGGGGCTATTACTGCACCATTTCTACATCATAAATGTACTTGGTGATTTGAACTGGGTAACAGCTTGAAATTGGGAATCTCTTTCAAATTTCTTTGTATTTTCCAGCATGTTACATTTGAAACTTTTGCTTTAAGCTCTTATTTCTGTATTTCTACTGCTTTTTGGATGAAATAAATACCTCAATACAATGTAAATGCAGAAATGTACAGTTAATATCTGAACAGCCTTATTGACATGAATTACATTTCCCTCAACCTCCCACTGTAGTAATTTCACTGCCAATTCTGAAGAGAGACCTTGGATCTATCCGCTGTATTTTACATCTGTGAGTGTCGTGTGCCACACAGAGCGATAGATTTAAAACAAAGCGCCATCTGTCCCTGTGAAAACGCAACAAACTGATGTGAGTGAGTACAGAACGATCCTTTGGGTCATTGCCCCCTGACTTCGGGTTGTTTGGACAGCATATTTGATATAACGCTTGCGGAGTAGCTATTACGTGTAAATTACATGTCACAGTCCGAGTTACGAAAAGAACAATACTTAATAATAATAATAATAACATTTTAAATTTTTTGGTAGGTTTTAAAACCATAAATTCAAACCTTTTCAGAGTAAAGGGCCTCTAGACGTCACAACGTTTTTTCAAACGGCAGACCTGGGACCTTAATAAAGGCAGCCTCGAGACCCTGTAAAATTTTTTATTCTATTTTAAAGGAAGGCGCCGTGATGACCTTCATTAAGGCAGCTCGCGGGATGTCGCACTTTGACAGATATCGTGAGGCAGGCGCACGCACGATTTGACACTGCGAGAGCCGGTCATTTTTTTACGTCACATCGCTCGTTCAAGCAGAACGGCCTTAACATGATCCTTCGTAGATGAATAGAGCAATTGCGTATGTGCTAGCTTAACTTACCAGAGCCGGCAATAACAACAACAAAAAACAACAATATAATAATAATAATAATTCTGCCTATATTAAAATGAATGAAACTGAAAGTCGCAGCGTGAAGAAATTTTCCAGATCATGCATAGCTTTATTAACTTTCTGAAAGTGATATTCATATTTTACTACATATCTTGAATGAAATCCATGCCGAAAGGGGCTTTCTTACCATCCGTCGCACCACACACGGATGGTTCGCCTTCGTTTCTCGGGACTACAAGTCGTGCTTGCTGGGGCAGCTCCTGCCTCTTTCCCCTGCTGGTTCGCCGTGTGGTGACCGTTCTTGATCATATTTTATTAAGAGGTGTTCTGTGCTGTATATTCACAGTGTCGAGATACGTGCAAATGAAAGTAATATGAGGATGAGAGGAATAACGCCAGAGAGGTATCAGGAATGAGGATGCGCCAAACGTTATGTCCTCGTCTGCAGCTTTGCCGGCGTCTGCGAGAAAGTAACGCTTGGGCGATAGGGGCAACGCCTCCTTTGCCGGGGGATGTGGCGTCATACGGCATTGCATCGTACGATGGGGCTGCTAGATCACAGGCTCCCTGTTACATAACTACTGCCTTTCCCGCTGTCACGTGACCTGTCACGCTCAGCCCGGCTGTACTGTCGAAGGTAGCAAAGCTGCGATATGATTGATTTTTAATAGGAACCGCAGAACATATCTAACCAGTTCCACGGTGGGATGAATGAGCGCAGCACGCAGCAATGTTAAGGATATTACTCCAGTTTTTCGTAAACTATTTCACGAGATCGGATGATCTGCACGAGGAGATCGGCATATTTTGGCAGCCCCGTGTTTCAGACGTGTTCAGAAACGTTACAGAAGGCGACATGTGTTTGTCATCATCAGAGGCTGAGTACGCTGATCATGGAATATCCTTTTCGAATGTTATTTTATGGCATGCCGAGGGCTCATACGTGGTGTCTCATACGTCCACGTTTCGGGGACCGAATACTGCCTCCTTTCTCCGTGTGTGGAGTTCGCGTCTTCCCCCCGTGTCACGTGGGTTTCCTCTCGGCGCTCCGGTTACCTCCCGCTGCCCAAAGACATGCGGTTAGACTGATTAGGGTTTCTAAACAGGCCCGAGTTCGTGTATGTCCCCTTCCGTAGATGCGGTAGAACCAGCGTACTGCACCAAATATGTCTACGTTGGTGCCTTTTCCCTTTTCTGTCAGTGATGCAAAGTAGAAAATGTAGCGACGCCCAGCTTTGAGGACGGCGATTCGACTGACCTATCAGAGATTACCAGTGAAAAGATCAGACGTCATTTACGTGAGACTTAACACAAAAATTACACTACACAAAGGCATCAGTTTGGTTTCAACGTTGCTATCGACCAATTCAGCTTTAAAACACCCACCCCTCACGGTACTTTCACTGAATTGGTACGCTCTCAGAAAAAGGGTACCAATTTGTACCGTTGCCTGTCACTGCGGCTGTACCTTCAAGGGTCTGTCAGATGTACCCTTAACTGTAGCTAATTGTGCCTTAGGTATAGTTAAGTGAGATAAATGTACAGAAATGGACAATGGGGAACATTTGTGTACCACTAGGGGAACATTAATGTTGTTTGTACCTTGGAGAGTCCATTTCTGTACCGTGAAAGGTACAGGAATGTAAGGTACAGCCCCATTGACAAGCAAAAATACAAACTGCTACCCTTTTTTGTGAGAGTGTAGGAACATGTCCCTGCCTTCTACAGCCAAATCCACACCCTTGCATGACAGTCACTGTGTAGTGGAAGTCCTTCAGAACAGCTGTATTTGGATACGGGACAGAGCACAGAAGGACACACAGGAGAGTGAAACCTCAATTGTAGAGATTCTAATATAGGATTGTACCAAGTCAGAGGTCATCGGAGGGGTGTGATTTACAGCCATGCAGCCAGCTGTGGGACGCTGATGAGTTTGTATTCTCCCTCCCAGCAACGTCTTACATCCCGACAGCCCATGTCTCTCCACTGAGCTCCTACAACAGATCTATCGCTCCTGCAGCAATAGAATTAAGAACGCTGCTAAACAGCGGTACTGGCAATGCAGTAGCAGCGAGACGGAAAGCCTTGGCTGAAGCGCACTGGGAGTATCGCATTCAGACCAATCATGCGTAACGGGGGCGGGGCAATAAGGTGCTGCGCAATGTATGTCTCTGTGGTGAAGGATATGTACCTTGCACACTCAGAATGTACAGAAGCCACTTCATTAAAATATGTCTATATGAAATAAAACCTGAAACTTGAACTTGAATGAGGTCATTATCCAAAGATTGGGATCCCGAATCCTCTAGTTTTAACCTCTAGTTTTAACTGACAGCGCTTTGTCAAAGGTATTTGGCGCCACCATTTGGGTGAAGAAGAGAAACTCAGAGTAAATCCATCCATCCATCCATCCATCCACTTATCCTACTGGGTCGCGGGGGGTAAATGGTAAATGGACTGCATTTATATAGCGCTTTTCTACTCCTCCGAGTACTCAAAGCGCTTTACATTTCATGCCTCACATTCACCCATCCACACACTCATTCACACACCGGTGGCGGAGGCTGCCATGCAAGGTGCCAACCTGCTCACCGGGAGCAATTTGGGGTTCAGTGTCTTGCTCAAGGACACTTTGATGGGGTCAGGAGGAATCAGGGCTCGAACCTGCAACCCTCCAGTTGCTAAACGAAAGCACTACCTCCTGTGCCACCATCTTCCCCAGGTCCGGAGTCTATCCTGGAAGCAATGGGCACGAGGCAGGGAACAACCCAGGATGGGGGGCCAGCCCATCGCAGGGCACACTCACACACCATTCACTCTCACACCTAATGGCAATTTAGCAACTCCAATTAGCCTCAGCATGTTTTTGGACTGTGGGGGGAAACCGGAGTACCTGGAGGAAACCCCACGATGACATGGGGAGAACATACAAACTACACACACATGTGACCCAAGCGGAGACTCGAACCTGGGTCCCAGAGGTGTGAGGCAACAGTGCTAACCACTGCACCACCATGCAGCCCCCTCAGAGTAAATGTTACACCGAAATCTAGTGGAGACGCACCGTCTTCAGATGCTTTGCTTTTTCTAAAATGGTAAGGCTGAAACTGTGACGAGGATGGTGAATTTTCTTAGATATCATGAACCACGCTCAAGTGGAAGAGAATTTTCCTTATACAGATCTCTATATCTTATGGGAGTGTCAGACTAGATGTTTGACTTACCTGCAAAATGAATAACCAAAGAGAAGTATCTGTGTAACTATCCAAAGTCAATATTATGAGTCTTTGAAGTACTATTTGAACTAGGAACAGTCAAAAGACTCTCAGAACTTTAGACAAAGGTAACTGAATCAGGGATACCAGCTCTCCCGCATCTGACGTGACACTCACCCTTTCAGACTCACGCAGGAAATCTTACGGCAAATCTATATTATTCCATTATAAACTTAAAATTAACAACATCAAAACCGTTGTGGGTAGTTTGCAAACCCTACAGACTATTTAGAAGTTAATAAAACTGTTACATACATGTAAATGTGTGTACAGACATGAATCGAAATAAAAATCTCATGCCAGAAAGCTGACCAAAGCTGGCAGGCCTGCTGTATGTGTTCAAAGCTCAAGGAACAGACTGAACAAACTGAAGTTAATGTGCATCATGAATGACCTTGGCCAGAATCTTATCTTGGTGAGCCCGTAACATATATCCTTCAGATTGGAATATGCTGTACCTTTCAAATTGCACAGGAAAATGTTCTTTATTACGGAGAGAAATAAAGGTGAATTCCACTTAATATTTCTTACATTTTTCAAGATTTGTAGTTAATATGAAACACGTGGTGAAAGATGGATAAAAGTCATTACACTTCTTTCAGGACTTCTATATGAACGTTATTGATTTTCCCCGCTTAATACCACCCATAGCAGGATTGCAGAGCGCCGCGCTTTCATAGCGATGGCCGTACATAAAAGGAGTCCTTGAGGAAATGTCATCTGAACGGACTCGCACAAGAAAATTGATGTTTAACTGGAACGAATTAGGAGACTCGCTTTCCAAATCTACGCATAATATCTAGAATGAATATGACTTAAAGTTAAATATAATTATTACGAGATCATCACTATATTTAAAGAATTCAACTCCGAATTATTAAATAATTTATATTTTTATTACATATTAAAATGCATGATTTTTGCAGTGAAAAGTTCAGTTACCTTTGTGTCAAAGTTGCTCAAGTGATCATGTTACGCCACCATCCGGCTCGCCTTGCTATTGCGACTGCGGTACGGAATCCATGTTTAAGAATTTCCCCTCGTGTCGGCATGCTGCGAGGTACAACACTACCGCCCTGTGGCCAAAATGTAAAATGTCACTAAACATTAACAAAATGATAATCAGGGAAGATGGGAGACATTAGCCATTTACCAAAGCACTGTGTCTAAATCGATAGAAATTATCATATGCAATTACAAATAAGCAAGTGACATC
Source organism: Brienomyrus brachyistius (assembly GCF_023856365.1). NCBI lineage: Eukaryota > Metazoa > Chordata > Actinopteri > Osteoglossiformes > Mormyridae > Brienomyrus > Brienomyrus brachyistius. Next base: position 1,249,402 of record NC_064554.1, read on the forward strand.
TTTAGCATTAGCGAGAAAACTTGAATTACTACATGAATGTATATGTTGCCATCTATGTACACTGATAAATTTTGAAGATGACGGGTAGGTATAACGCCTAAAGCCGTCACGTGGGGTGCTATAAATGGATGGTAGAATGTTGCACAGTCGTTTCAGCATTTACTCTGCGTATTGTTAAAAGGGAGAAAGGGCGTGTTTCTTTGGTGTAGGTGTCTGCCGATATTTCGGCTCATTGTATCTGGGTCACCGTGTCCTCAAGCCTCCTCCGGGCCGCAGAGGTCGGACGACGCGGCCGCCGTCGCTCAGATCTGGGTTAGCCGCGTCGTTAGACTTCATCCAGCCTGCAGGCACATCCCGGCGAGGGATTGCCTCCGTGGGATTCGTGGCGGAGATGATGATGAGGATGAAAACGACTGCGATCGTTTGCAAAAGGAAATGTCACTGGTGCGCGGGCGCTCCGTGATAGATCAGCAGAGAGACGCACACAGCGGTTTCTCTGTCCCCATTACGGACAGTTGAGCCCAGCCATCATGACTGTCATATTTTACTAAAGTTAGGCCAAAAAACACGTCCTTAGAGAGGTCTCGAATTGGGTCAGCCGATGGCTTTTTTTGGACCTAATAGAAGGAATTCGAGCTTTCTAAACAGTGGCGACTCGTCGACCCTTTCCAGGCACATAATTCACCCCACAGGAGCTGTTACATGCACAAATACCCAAAATGGGTCGAAAGGAACACAAAATAATTCATCTTAATAGCATCTGGAGTACACAGAAACCCAGATTTTCTTTTTCAAAACGTTTTATTGGTCATATACAAAATAAAGTAAGCTGTATATCACAAACATACAGTATTTACAACAACAACAGACGTTTTGAAAATGAAAACTTAATTTCACTGTTTTTATATATGAATACATTATATCACTATCTACAGATTGCAAAAGTACAATAATTTAGGTAATAAATACAATTAAATTTATGTATTCTTCATACAAAGTACTGCAATATAATTTATTACATCCCATACAGAAATATACCAGACAGATTTTTCCCATTTAAATTTAAACATATTCATATTCACAATACTTTTTATATAATTAAATCTCACTTTACATATTTGAAACACAAAAAACCCCTATTTTAAGGGCAAGATAGAAAATTTGCAGTTACACACTAACCAACAGACAAGGATGTGGTTCATTTAAAAAAGCAGGGGGGGGGGGGGGGATAGAAATAGCAATAATTCTCATCTATAGGAATATGAGCTCTTCACAACAGATGCAAACTGTAGACGTAATCTGGAACCACAATGGGGGTGGAGCTTCAGAGGGGATAATAACAATAATAATCAATATTCATCAGGAAACAGCTTCCTTCTGCCTGGTTAGACTAAAGGTTGTAACAGTTTCTGTCTAGCATCATTAAGTTTGACAGCAGATAAAAAATAAGTAGCCTAGCAGCAATGAATGCAACAGCCTCCAATGGTCTTTCTTCAGTAAAAGCATTTGGAAATCACTCTTCAGCGAGACACCAGACTAGAGACGTCACAAAACAGATGTTTCTCTGAATAAGGATGGGAAGTTGAGGAGAAAGCAGTATCACAACGTGTCCATCAATTTTAGAGCTTGTGAATATAGCCATCAGAGGTTGGGGCAGGAAGGACTTGTTGCTGGCAAACATTAACAGTTACAAGCAAACACAGCAGAACTCATATGAAACCACTCTTACAAAAGGTAGGCTCCTGTCGGCAAAAGGTGAGGTTAAGGGCACATCTTGAATGTAGTAAGCACTGAAAAACGACGTCACACCAGCCAGCCATGGCGAACTGAATGTGATTGGGATGATTTCACGAGATCCTCACTCTGCCACCAAAGAACGTGAGGTTGATCAAATGTACGGATGCATTTTTTTTTTGCCTGGTGAAAAGAGGAACAACAAAAGAAAAAAACTGACAGCCAAAGAGCTCCAACGGACATCCTGTCGGCATGCCAACGGTTTGCATCTCACCACCCTATGCTGTATGAGCGCCAGTCCACCCGAAATCTGGCCATCGGCCAGGGGCTTTTCACCCGCCACAGTTTAAGGCACACCTCTTTACAGGACACCTCATCAACGGAAGGAGCCAGAGTATCTAAAAATCCTATGGGATCTATAGAAAAGTCATGGGAGTAGGCAGACGGCACCTACGGGGAGGGGGGAATCTGCATCTCTGACAGCTGCCCACATGGATGCACATGCACACTCCTCGACAGTGGCCAACCAGGTCTCTTCTGTGGGATTCACTGGAATTTCAAACTTTGGGACAGTGGACGGCAGAAGGAGGTGAAAGGGGAACTCCTCCAGGGTTTGGCTCAATAACACACAATGAAAACATACTCTCCTCTGGGGCAAAGTAACACCTAAATAAACAGTCAGCGTTGCATGCCTAATCGCTTCACCAGCCTGTAGAGGTTTCGGAGTTTGACCCCATCGACCAGACCGCCGGATCCTCCGTCAACCATACCTGCCGCAAAAACACTCTCCCCCTAGCCACTAGCATTTGTGCTAACCAGACTCCAGTGTGACGCATTGGAGTCCAGGGACAGCAGCAGGAACGCTGGATGCTTAAGGCCAACTTCAGTGGGTAAAACCCAAGTGTGAAGGTCAAGGGAATATGAGGTCCTTTGGCAAAAATAGCCGTCTTATGATCTCCCAATGGCCGGTACACAACTTTAGTTCCTTTTTCTTATTTAGCATCGTCATTATCTAAATGTAAACAGAACCTGGTTTCACTGAAAAACTGACATACAAGTATTGTCTTTAAACATCTCCTACAATTAGATTAGTTTCACAGCATCAAGTGAAAGTCCACCCCCCCCCTGGAAAGTGGTCACCCTGCTGAGCATATATAACAATTGGATCATGACCCAGCTACCATAACCAAGCTATGTCCACATACTGGAAGAGTGGAGCTGCGGCAGGACTGGGGTCTAGACCACCATTCCAGGATAGAAGAATCACCAGTAAAGTTGCACCATAATGGACGTTTAGGATTCCACCTCACCATAATCAAACAACTGCCCCAGAGAACAATGTGGGTTAGGGCTGTCCAGAGTTTGTGGTTTGTCTCAGAGATGAATTTAAAGCTGGTGAAAGATGTTCTACTTTAACCAGAGGTCAAATCTGCAGCATCCTGTCTGCAAGGGAATACCCATCTCTGTCAATTGCAACCGAAGATGGAACCTGCCAAAGCTAATCAATACTTTTCTCAAACTGGTTTATGGCTGAAATTATGCCCCAACTGTCACCCTGAAATATTTATTTTTCCTGGTATTGATTGCAGTTTAGATTTCTCATTGCCTCTGCCTCCCCCGTCGTAAATAAAATCGTTAAATTCTCAGAAATTTCGCTTAAACGCAAACATTTAAAACCAGTCTTTCAAAGTACGAAACCAGGTCCGGAAAAGCATCAGTGCGAGATTCTGGAATGATTAATTTCCAACAGCTTCCTGTGTCTTTCCTGGCCTTCCAGATAGGTCAATGAGGACCACGTGAACATTATACGGCAATTCTCCTTTCGACGAAAGCAGCACTTTAGAGAGAAGGCCCCTCGCACAATGGCAGTCGTAAGCAAAGTGAGTGCACTTCACGTCTAGAACACGGCACGGGGACTTTCTCCCGCATTCGGTTTGGAATGCTAAATCAAGTCGAGGTTTTTCTTTTTTTTTTGCATTTACACATCAGACGACATACATAAACCGCAAACGTCTCACAAAGTGTCATCTTTCAGATTAAATACCGCCCACCCCACCCAACATGGTCAAACCAATCAGAAAGCACGGGCCGCACGTCTCATCGTCAAACAAGTTCACTGATACTGCTGACTAGGCTGAGGTAACATCAACCCCCCACCCCAACAAAAAAAATAACCCTCTCCCCTGCCTCTCTTCCTATTACACAGGGCGCACCGATAGCAGGTACACACAGAGATGCAAGGGACACCATGTTTACGTCACCTATGTCGACCTAGATTTAAAAAGGAAAAAATAAGTACAGCTTCACGTCCATATACTGAGATATACTGCCACCTATTCACTTGTACGCCACGCCACGCGCTATCCACAGTACGTGCCTAGTCACAAGAAAAAGCTATCGACTTCAATATTAAGCCACTTTTGGTACAATTGCAAAAATGATATCAAACAAGTGATTTAAACATTTCTCCCCCTTCAAAGGTTTTTATAAATAAATAACGCAAGATCTAGGTATTCTGCTTTTATAAAAATCAGAACTTGAACTTGGACAAAGATCGTTCAAATACAAACACTGACGACTCTGTAGTAAAGCTTACAAAATATTCACGTGATGAGCTAGTCTAGTTTTCTACTATTTAAGTGACCGGCTAGTCCTCACCTTATTACAAAAAAAAATAATAATAGCAAAATCAGTTTTAAAAATAAGTATATGTCATCTAGGATACTACGCTTCACTTAGTTCAACAGGTGACCTTCAGTCTAAAATGGATCACAATCACAACTAAAGCAGGAATTAGCTTCTTAATCGTACCTAATTATATTCATGTATCTCTGTATTAATTCCTCTAATTTTTTTTTCTTGTTGTGTTTTAATGATATGAACATCCCACACATATGAAGTCCACCAAGTATCAGGAGATGAAATCTGGCCACTTCTCAATCAACAAGACATCAAACTTTACATACCGAACCCTGCATTAAAGTTTTCCTATTCTTAAGCACATTATTGCCCTATCAGTTTTATATTCTTCAAATATTACATGTAAACACCATTGGATACCAGCATATTATCCTGAACACACATCTACACGGTACCCATAACAGCTGAACATATCAAAATAATTTGCCTCTAAAAATTCGGACTATCCAATCACATAAGCTGGTCTTCTGAGGAAATGTCTCTGTTCTGCTCACGGTTTTCGGACTGCATTTGTAGGATTTCACCTCAAATGGTTGGTCAGTGCAAAAATATTAGGCACAGGTATAGGGGGGAAAAACACGAAAAAAAAAATGTGCTGAGAATATCAGAGTAATGTGGCGAATACTAACCTTTAAACGCACGCTCGTTTAAAAAGCTGACGCCCAGCCAGAGAAAGGATGATTATATAATATTCCATTATGATGGAGAAATGGGAGAAGAAAAAAAATAAAATTGACCCCCCGGATGATACACAAAATTAATTCAGTAAAAAAGGGAAATTTGGATTTAGAATAATCAGAACAACACAAACCTTTAGCCCATAGAATTGCACTGACCACACCCACCTGACCTGACTTCTCTGGCACCGTGCCCAATACTAGGACCTGGTGTCTGTTTTTGACTTAACTATTGTGATGACGCTGGTGGTGGCCACTTTTCCCGGGACCAGGGGCCCGATGACAGAGGCGATGGGGCCCCGGGCGGCGCCCATGGGGCCACGGGCCACTGTCCTGGCGAAACCCTGCAGGGCCTCGTACTTGGAGCGCAGCGCGTCCAGCTCCACCTTCATGCTGGCGTTCTCGGAGGCCAGCTTCTCCACCTCGCGCTGCAGGGCGGCCTTCTGCCGTTCCAGCTCCTCCTTCTGCGTGACGCGCTTGACCCGGCAGCTGGCGGCGTAGCCGCGGTTCTTCAGCGTGCGCCGCCGCTGCTTCAGCTGCAGGATTTCCTCCTTGGAGAGGCCGCGCAGGTGCTGGTTCAGCTCCCGCACCGACATGGTCACCAGCTCGTCGTCCATCAGACTCGTGCCGTTCTCGCCCGGCTCCCTTTTCACCTGCTCAAGCCAATTTGGAAGAAAAAAAACATAAAAGAAAAAATTAAACACACACTGATAGGGAAAAAAAATACAGCGCACCCTGGTGGTCAATGTAGCCGCTGCTCTTTTCACAAGCATGAAAAAAATACAGCGCACCCTGGTGGTCAATGTAGCCACTGCTCATTTCGCAAGCATGAAAAAAATACAGCCCACCCTGGTGGTCAATGTAGCCGCTGCTCTTTTCGCAAGCATGAAAAAAATACAGCGCACCCTGGTGGTCAATGTAGCCGCTGCTCTTTTCACAAGCATGAAAAAAATACAGCGCACCCTGGTGGTCAATGTAGCCACTGCTCATTTCGCAAGCATGAAAAAAATACAGCGCACCCTGGTGGTCAATGTAGCCGCTGCTCTTTTCGCAAGCATGAAAAAAATACAGCGCACCCTGGTGGTCAATGTAGCCACTGCTCATTTCGCAAGCATGAAAAAAATACAGCGCACCCTGGTGGTCAATGTAGCCGCTGTTCTTTTCGCAAGCATGAAAAAAATACAGCGCACCCTGGTGGTCAATGTAGCCGCTGCTCATTTCGCAAGCATGAAAAAAATACAGCGCACCCTGGTGGTCAATGTAGCCACTGCTCATTTCGCAAGCATGAAAAAAATACAGCGCACCCTGGTGGTCAATGTAGCCGCTGCTCTTTTCGCAAGCATGAAAAAAATACAGCGCACCCTGGTGGTCAATGTAGCCGCTGCTCTTTTCGCAAGCATGAAAAAAATACAGCGCACCCTGGTGGTCAATGTAGCCGCTGCTCTTTTCGCAAGCATGAAAAAAATACAGCGCACCCTGGTGGTCAATGTAGCCGCTGCTCATTTCGCAAGCATGAAAAAAGTACAGCGCACCCTGGTGGTCAATGTAGCCACTGCTCATTTCACAAGCATGAAAAAAATACAGCGCACCCTGGTGGTCAATGTAGCCGCTGCTCTTTTCACAAGCATGAAAAAAATACAGCGCACCCTGGTGGTCAATGTAGCCGCTGCTCCCAGCTACCCGACTCCTATTGCTCAGTGTGAAAAGAACACAACACCAATGGAGCCCGATAACTTACCTTTAAGGCCTTGTTGCTCTTGCTTGTGGTCGTCATGCCACAGAAGCCTCTTCTAGCACAGATCTGTGAGGAGAAAAGGGGGCTATCAGTTAAAGATTAATGTTTGGGCGACGGGACGCTGACAGCTGAAATCCTTTTCATCCATTATATTAGATATAATATGGTATAAAAAGTAAAGAAGTAAGTATCCTGTTAACACAAGTAATGCCCTAGACTGTCGCACTGAGCATGTACTATATGCGTCTTCCCTTTTTTATCTTATCTGATTGTTTTGTTGGCCACCCCAGCCCACCCCCTTCCCCATCCCCTCCCTCTGTTGGTCATTTCAAATATTTGTCCTTGATATTTTTTCTATACGGCTTTGCAAATGAAAAACATCTAAAAGATCTTTTGATGAAATATAAGAGTGGAGATACAGATGATAGCGATACATACAAGAACCACGTATCGCCAAAGAAAGAAGTGTCACGGCCACAAGCATCTGACCACTCAGGGTGATTAATTTCACAGAGGAAACCGACGTCTCTTCATCATGTCCTTGCCATATGTGTCCTGCTGATGCGGTCAATGCCTTAATGCGGAAAAGGACGGTCAGCTGAATAAGGTTAAAGCTCCTTGAGTGACATAAATGCAGGAGAGCACTATGGATGAAGACAAGATGAGCTCTTTGAGGTTTTCAGCCACCGGGGCAGTTTTTAATCGGGATCTTCAAATCATCTCATCCAGTGTCCTCATCGCATACAAGTGACAGGAGGAATTTTCGGATATACGGAAGAAACAGCCTACTGACAGAGCACGTCCTGCACACCTAGATCTTCGACACGTAAACAATGTGCACGAAAAGCAGAAGGAAGTTCTTTAGCGGGGAGATGAAGGCCCAGCAAAGGCATGTTTCACAGCGATGACGCCACCTCCAACTACACACTCCCTATGACCCGCAAAGACAAAAGCCTCATGTTTGTCGATATGCCATTCCTTACATGTTTGCTACCTACACCCATACTGCTACATGGCAAACACACCCTTATGCTACACACTCTGCCTAACACACCTAGACACATTAGCAAGCGACTGACGCACAATGAACACAATGACCCAATTAGGGCAGTAAACAAAGGCTGGCATTAGTAGAAATTACTACTACTACCTCTACCAGAACAACAAACGCCCTTGAGCGAGCCCCTTAACCCCCCCCAATATGCTACAGGAAAGACAGGTAAAGGGTTAACCCTGTGTCTATGCCTCACAATCCACCCGGAACTGTATACTTGGGTGTGTATGTCTCAAAGGAGAGCAAAATGGGGTATGTGAAATGAAGCATTCCAATATACCGGCACTCATACTTGTGCAAACGGCTAATAATTAATAATAATTACCACCACCACCCACCCCCAGAATCCAACATTCGGCTTCCTGTCAGTGTCGCGGTGGAGGAACTGCAGCTCGCAGACCTCCACACGAAGCCGCCGAGCAGGCCACTTCCTCGGCCAGGTCTCTGAAACCGCACAAAACTACAAAGGAAGTTTCAGGCAAGGGGAGGTCGCATCAAGCCAGTGTTCCACACGTACCACCGAAAGAGCTTCTCGGATGGCAAGGGAAGGTTCCAGAAAACACCCAGTTTCATTAAAAAAAAAAAAAAACGAAGCTAGCATAGAGAAAATGGTAAACCAATAAACCAACAAGCACGAAAGGAGAGGTAATTGGAGAATAGCAAGACAGCATTGTGACAAGGGTTAGAAAGTGGTGGGAACAAAGAATGGAAATACGGAATGTGCCGGCTCATGGCGGACACTCCGCCACTATTCCCCAGCTCTGCCCAGCGGCATTCCTGGGATGGAGCTCTAGGCTGCATAGCAAGGAGGCCCCCTTCAGTACATCTGTCTCATGGCACGGTAAACAACCACACGCAGTCTGGTGCATGTTTGTGTTCAGGCTGGGGTAATCCCCAGCTGGCTCTGTGGCCTGTCCCTACCCCAGCGTGCATCTCTATGGAAAGTACCGGTTACGCCATCACCTATAGGGGTGTGGGGAAGGGCCAGCACCGTGACCGTCAATGCGGGCGAGCGGCCGTCACTTACCAGCCTCGCCAAATCCCCAGACAGGAGACATGGACCATGAGGAAAGCACCTCCTGACAATCATGACCCTGAAGCAGAGGCAGGAACACCATCAGACTACAGAGGCGTGGACTGAACTCCCTGAACTGGGAGTGACATCAATACCGTTAAGGTTCAGCATGATGAGGAGGGAGGGACTCTGATATCCAGAAAGACAAAGGCACCCCAGTAAAATAAAAAGCATAACATGGTACTATTCCAACCTGAACACTTGCTTCAATAATAACCCTATTAGTCTTAGCAGGACTGTGGCACTGTGTTTGGTGTGAATCAGTGTTCATCTCTCCAGCAAACACTAATCCGACGGCATGCCTGTGCCCGGTCTTTGCCAGGTTAGGAAGGAGCCGATCCACATACAGCCGCCCCTTAACCTGTGCTTCTTGTGTCTGAGGACCCGGTGCCAGGAGCTGTAGGAAGCCCCCTGTCAAACCTCCACTGGCACCATAAGCAGCCACGGGGAGGATAGAGTTTCGCTCCTTCAAGGGCACACAGAGGGTCGCTTTCCAAAAACAGACGTGCGACACCCTGTTCTCCAATCAACCCCGTGACCCACCCGCTAAAAATAAACGCAGATCTGTTACCGATGCTACAAGCTATTGGCTTAAGCCACATGCCCCCACCCCCCTATAGAGGCAGGTGAGCATTTATACATCGTAATCTCTGCTCCCTGCAATCGCTGCTGCAGGTGGCCGTGGATGGGGGGCACCTCTGATGGCCAGGTGATTCAAGAGGGGGCGGGGGGATTGGAGATCCAAACCACCTGCCTCGTCCTTCCAGCATGGAAAAGAGGCAAAGGCTGCTGAATAAGAGGGAAATGTGCACCAAGGCTCCAAAGAGAAGGAAGGTGTGCAGAGACCCTGTGGGAGACATTGCAGGGGACACGGATTATTTCTCTGACGACTGAAAACTCGGCAGCAGGTAATGCACAGTCTGCACAGCCAGGGAAGCCCGCCGAGAAAAAAACAACATGTGATACACGATTAACAAAAACAAAACTGAATTAAAAAACAAAAAAGATCCCAATGGTGACCCCCAAACTTACTGCAACCTTGAGAAATGCTCACTCAGCTTTCCAAGTCCTCTGTCCTTCATGACTGTAAAACTAACCATAACTAAGCTAACCCTTTCTTAACCTTCATCTGCCATTCCTCTTTCCACATCTGGCATGAACCCCTGTACTCCTCGATTCTCCTGCAGTGACAGTGGGCACCACTAAACCTTTCTCCTTAAAAGGTGTCCTCCCGCCGGAATCCTTTGGCCGGGATTTGCTCATTAACAAAGGCTTCCTGTCCGGCCCGGTGTCCAGTGACAGATTTAAAGTGGACAGACAAGGAACAGACAACCAAGACCGGGGCCACGTGGAAATTAACAGGTACTGAAAGAGAAGAAACAAAGACAGCATGAATAAATAAAAAGTAGGGGGTAAAATAAGAAGGTATGCGACATAACATGGGGAGGGAAACGGAAGCGTTACAATGCCTTTCCCGCTATAGGGACTGAGCTTGTGTGCGATGACAAATAAACAGAAAATGCACTCGGTAAGAGGACTGTGTTCAGGGTTTCTTTTTGACCATGTCTTTCCCAGAGAATGGGGTTCTGGATAATAAAAATGCTATTTAAATTGCCCCCCCCCTTCAATTTCACAGAGGACAATCATAAATCCCATTTGCATGTGGCCTGTTGTAATTTTAACTGCAATCTGGCTCTGAGTGTAAGATGGCTTCGACATTCGTCTCTCGCACCTGTTGAGCGCCGCTAAACTAACAGTGAAATCAGGAAACTCAGGCACTTTTTAATGAAAGTTCTCACACGTGAAAAGGGACTTTCAGTGGCTTTGCCGATGATCTGCCGCGTCGCTTCTCCAGAATACAGTTACCGCCGCAACCATCATCTAAAGAGCAACTTTGCAGCTGCGATGACGTTAATCTTACGTAACTCTTACAAATCTTATAATTATGTAAATATGTCCAATTCCGGTTAAGTGGTTACTTTTTTAATGAGGGGAAAATCATAAATATAACCTAAGTTAATACAGAGTCCCAAACACCTTGATTTCATCTGTGGCAACAAGTGGCAACACACATCATGTTCTTATAGGTTATAAGGAGGTGGTAAGACAATAATTCATAATAATCATTATTTCACACTACAGCACACCATGAGCACATCTGTAAGGCTTTATGCAGAGGGCTCTGTGGTGCAACACCAGAAAGAACTTGTGACATTTTTCACATTTTTGTAAGACAAAATTTTAACAGGACCGTCAGAAAGAAAAATACCAATTTATACCTTTGAGGGTATAATTATTTGTCCCTAGGGCTGTACCCTCAGAGGTCTGCCAATTGTACCCTAGCTGTAGGTAAATGTACCTTTTAGTCTAATTTGAGGTACAGAAATGGACCCTGGAGAACATTGCAGGTACATTATTATTGCGTGTACCTTTGGGAACAATACTGCATCTGGGCTGTACCATTTTTTTCTGACAGTGAGGGATGCATCAGATATTCCTTGAAATGGGTACATAATTATGGAAAAAAACACTAGATAAGCACAAGGAACTCTTAAGGCAAAAGTGAAAGACAGACAGGAAACAAAGCATAGCTGTTGAACACTGTCATCCCAACTACCCCGGTTAATATACAGCAGTCGCTTCATCATGCTCGGCATAAAACTGCTACACCTTTCAGGCACAGAAAACAGCAGCCATGCTAAGGCACTGCGACGCCATTTTGAAAAAAATCATTTCTCTTCTACTCTTCCTGAGTCGATCTGTTAATCCAGCCAGGGAAGCGATGCCTGGGCCGGAACCCTGAATGCGAGTCTAGCTTACAAAGCATTTCATCATAACTAAAAGTTGCCTCTTGCCCATGACGACAGCCCCCCACCCTTAGTTTTCCGTTTCTCAGCTGATTAATTTCTGCTTGCATATTTCGCGGCTCTTGCACCAGAAGACCACTGTTGGTGAGGACTAAAGATTCGCCTTTCTCAAGTTTTTTTGGGGGGGGGGGTCTTGGTTCTCCCGCAGTGCTTGGAACCCTCCTCTGGCTACAGATGGATCAGTCTTCGATATGGGGGCACATGCACCCCTACCCGAAATCACAGAGGATCTAAACGATACCAACCCCTCACGAACACGAATCAGAAAAGCTTTTTGTGCCATTGAAACAAATAAATAAAAACAAACTGCAAAGCAACCGCTTTCTCACGTGTAATTTGCATCTTTCCAAATCTATGACGAGATCCACTGCTCATTCCTTAAATTCTGAAAGATGCCCATTAAAGGCACTCACTTCTCCTGTGGAAAATGTCGGTGCTGTTACTCATATCTCAGTCTAGACTTCTGTTGAAATACTGAACTAAAAATTTTACCCAAATCGGATGCTCAGGTGCATGGAAACTAAGGATCGGTTCACTTCTTTTTAAGCCTAATCCCTTATCATACCTCATCCATGCCCAGTACAGGCCTTAACAGCGTCCTTATCATAGTGAGAAAAAAAGTCATCCAGAGAGCCCTGCTCACAATTTTATATTACTAGATCAGATTTCAGCTAGTCATCCCACTGATGCTGAATTGTCACCCTCAATGACAGTACACCCCCCTCCGCTGGGGGCCAATCCCATGAACCCCAAACCGCTGAAGCACCCTGACCGTGACTCCTGCCTCCATGCCATTGATATCAATTTAGAAAATGAAAATGCAGGCAAAATCTCATTACAGGTAGCGAGGTATGAGGCACACGGTAGATGTCAGGCTTTCCAATGTAGTTAACAGCCAATGTATCATCACGGTACCCATGAGTTAACCTTAGAGCTTATTCAATAAACCTTAACTCTACCAGGATGAATTCCAGATATCAACCTCAAAACCTCAGCCTTATAATGCTGTATAAATGATAGTGATGACCTCCTGGATTATAGAGGATGGCAGACGGGATTAGAAAGACAATGCAACAGTCAAAAACGTTCTTTTTATTCCAATATCGTCCCTAGCAGTCACGTTTGTCTGAGAATTTGGCTTTATGCATTTCATTCTAAAGCATACAGGTAAATGCAGCAACATTAATTCATAGTGATATGCTAACAATACAGAACGCAGAAGATCCCATAATACAATGGTAACGTATCCGTAATATTCAAGCATTTTCTAGAAAAGGAACTTTAGAATTTGCCCTCATTATTGTCCAAAACTGGAAAAAGTTGGGTACTATCGTCGTGAATTTGTCTACAGATAGAACTTTGTAGCAATATTTGAACTATACCATAACGACAAAACCGGGCGACAAGACAAAAGAACTAACGAAAACTTCATTTCGCACAGATGAACCTGACAAAACACAACCTTGCAACGAAGCCACGTCATTTAACGCGTTGCTTTGGGGAAATATCTGAACCAGACAACAAGTGATATGGTGGTTTATTTATGCGTTTGTTCTTGGGGGAAAAAATTGGGAGCGAATCCAAAATGCTAAATCCACGACAGTACGCTAAACGCACCAGACGACGGAATTGACAAAACTGCGCGTTCCCTTAAATGACATTTCAACGCAACCAAAAGCAGTCTAGATGTTTTTAGGCGGAAATACCCCTGGCTTTCAGTCAACAGTGTAGGCAGAAACCTGTAAGACTGAAACCCCTCGATATACCATCTTTGAGATCTGAGTCTTGAGATCAGAGACACCCTTTGTTAACCGCTTTCCGCAGCCTCACGGCCACACTGGTGATTCTCTCGCAGCATCTCTACTCATCCCCGTTTGCGAGCAATAGCATTGCATCTCCATTCTGGATCTAGACCTTTGTCCACTGGATCCATGTTACCATAGCATCATATTGACGGTCAAATTATATTTGATATTATATTATAATATATCATATTTAATATATAATGAATCAGCACGTACCATCAGATGCTCGCCCGACTTTGTAATTGAGATCACTTATGGGTTTATCACGATCTCTATCAAAATAAAACGTACAACTGCCGACGGAGAAATCGTTTTATTTGGTGACGCTAACAGACTAACATAAAATCAAGCCTGTCGAGCAGCTCGCTGTCATATTAGACATCTGGCAATGAACCTGACACAATCCCCGCATTCCGTCGGACGCCGCGGCTGCCGGGAGATTAAGGAGGAAATATCAATCAGTAAAAGTGCTATCGGAGCCCGGCGGATCGCCAGCGCAAGACCTTACCTTTTCCGTGAAATGTACAGACAGCCAAGCTCACGAAAACGGCGCCGTGCTTTAAGCTTTCAGCCGCTTTTTTTTACAGCTCGGCGCGGTTCTGATGAAACAGCAAGTCGGTCCAGCACCGGTGCTGTGCGGAGCTACACATTTCTCGACAAACCCCCCTAGCTGTCACTACTTCCTTCGCTCGCTCGCTCGCTCGCTACAGCGAAAGCACGAGTATCTCCATGACTCCCGCCCCGGACCAGGGAATCCCCCATCAGTCTAGCCCCTTTAAACTCCTAGATATTACCTCCGGATCGTCTTCCTTCCCTCCCCCTGCTGCGATCACCCAGCAACTGCAGTTTTTTGTTCATTATTTATTCCTCAAACGACACATATATACTTTAAAGTACACGCCACAAATGTCAAGCAGGCGAAAGGAAAGTAAAGGCGTGCACACTCAGCAAAACGATTTCCCCTGCTGTTTACGAAATAAACTTCACTTTCACTCACCAGATCGAAAGGGACTTTCTCTGATGTGCGGTAGCAGATGTGACTTTTTATCTCTAAAGGACACTACGAGATATTAATCGCTGATTAATGTGATTATCGCTTTCTTTCTAATTGACTCGTGGTCGTCTTGTTGATCCCTTTCTCCTGCAGCCAGACGTCATATGATGTTTGGTCACATGGTTTCATTCATGAAGGATCTACGCAACTGGTAAAGAAGCTTAAAGGGACAAGCGAGATGTGAGGGATATTAAGCCAGATTCTTGAACATCAGTGGCAACTATTTTTAAACCTGGCTTTGATTTATATATATATATTCCACGTGATAGTATTAAAATCTCAACAAGTACGCCATTTATGTCCGCTGAGCGGGAAAGTTAATGATTCTCCTAGGATTCTTCATTTGGTGAACATACGAAACCCATCTGCGTTGATTTGACCATGGACCATTTAAGAAAAATCATTAATGGTATGGGCATTGGCGACTGCTGCTGTATACTCACGTAGGAAATACACTCCCTGCGTTAGTTAGCACTGTTTCAGGTAATAGACCATGAGTTAAAAAAATAGCAGTGTTTATTGGCATAGTTATAAGTCAGAATGAAACTTCTCAACACTGAAAAAGAATAAACTTTTTCCATGCAACACCATAGAGCAACAAAGGTTAGAGGTTAAAAGCAATTCTTGTGCTATGAATTGAAAATGAGTTAACTCACCAATCGATGAATTTCCACAGAAAAGTTATTGACATGTTTGCCTAGATATGAGTTTTTTTATTACTTTAAATGATTTGCAAGTATAGTCAGCTACTGAACAGCACAGATGGAATCCATACAGCATTGTGTACAAGAATGTTTCAGTGACATTATGACAATGCTGCAAATCAGCTGCACCCAGGAGGTGTTGGAGGCCCGGCCCTTGTCCGCCGCTTGGCCCATTCCAGAGAAAAGGGAGCCAAAGCGGTGACTCACGACTGCTGCTGCAGGGAAACGGATTCCTTGTGGTAGACGATTCAAGCTGGGGCTTCCACTTCTGAGCCTCCTCCTGCGTCGCTGCGGCGACCATCTTCTGTAAGGTCCACCGATGCCAGCAAAGCATGTTCAAAGCGAAAGGCCGTAAGGGTGGGAAGAGCCAGGATAGGTGGGGACAACCCCAGATTGACCACCAAAATGGTGTCAATGAAAATTTAGGTTAACAGCGCTAATAAAAAAAAACTGAATGAAATAAAGTGTCAGAATGACGAGACTGTCATTTAAGGGTGCCCTGTAACTTCACTAATAAGATCAGATACTCTGGAATACTCCTGGCCAAAATAAAAGTCACTGTCTAGCAAGGACAATTGAAATATGCAAAGCTGATAGGAGAAATGTTGCATTCAAATAGATATACAATAGAGCATATCCTTGTGGGGGCCACAATGTAAAAAGTTACAGGTACTGGGTCCCCACAATGTGATAATTACAAATTGTCAAATACACACACACACACACACACACACACAAACAAATATGAATTCACATCTTTTTGGGGACTGTACATTCATTTCTAGGGGAAAAATCCTAATCTCAGCCATGACACCCTTAACCCCAACCCAGCTCTAACCTTAACTATAAGTAACCAA
Source organism: Brienomyrus brachyistius (assembly GCF_023856365.1). Lineage (NCBI taxonomy): Eukaryota > Metazoa > Chordata > Actinopteri > Osteoglossiformes > Mormyridae > Brienomyrus > Brienomyrus brachyistius. The sequence goes on from NC_064554.1 coordinate 1,265,664, forward strand.
TTAAAAAACAAGACTTTTGACATTTTTAGTTGTGTGACTGCAGTCATAGACTGAAATTCCCCTTGTGGGGACTGAAAAATGGTCCCCACAACCTCAAAACAACAGGTGTTTATCACATTGTAGGCACATTTGATCCTCAGAATGTAATGTATATACATAACCCCCCCCCCCCCCCCCCGACACACACACACACACACACACACACACACACAGCTAAGATCTACCCAAGAATTACGCATTTAAAAATTATACTTGCATATTATCACGCATGTATCTAGCCGACACAGAAATGAAAGATTATGCTGTCAATGCAACGTTTCTGTTTCATTTAGCACATAGAATTGCAGTATGCAGCTGTCAGAATGCCTGACCCTGGAAAGGGTGTGAATCAGTCCCTGACCTTTGGCAAAGTCACCATTTATAACCAGCCAATTCCTGTGGCCACTTGCGTTGGTATTTTTGAAGCTTCACTGCAATATCATTCATTCCACAAGGGGTCAGTCTCACGCTAAATTAAATTAACAAGGTGGTCTGCAAAGTCTACAAGATATAGTTGTAATGTTACATACAACAAACATAACAAAATAAACCCACCATAATCAGTCTGACTTTTCACACTTCATGATCATCCAATGATGGATTATTGGAATATCATATTAATCTATTTTATAGATATTTTGGATGACTATCCAGAGAGACATGATAGAAAATACGCATAAAAGGTATTTAAAATTAGGGATAAGAAACGTGATTTATAACAGGAAATTCCTCCATTTAAATAAAAGCTAATCAATCTAAGGTTCCACCGTGCCAATACCAATAGCTGCTGCCCACAATGATCCATGTCACAACGAAGAGGTCAGTAAAGGAGCACTAATGAAGCAAATGGGATTGGAAAACGGGCAGATTAAGGCAAAACGTGCTATCAGTTACAGAGTACCTGACACCAGAAATGCTTGTCATACCAGACTGACATTTAGGGTTTGAGTTGGGATTAGGACTGAGGTTAGGGGTTATGATTAAGGGTTAGATTTGGCATTTGCGTAATGCCCAGGGTTGAGGGTGGAATTAGGATCAGCCCTAAGGTTACAGCTGGCAGTATGGCTAGGATCAGGGTTAAAGTTGGCATTTGGATTCAGGCAAGCGTTTGAATTAGGGTTAGGATTGGTTTTAGGATTAAGTCTAGGTTCAGGAATGCCATTAGATCTAGGACTAGGGTTACCTGAGATTAATATCATGAGAGATTTATACGGGGCTTGTCTGTGATAAACAGGACATTAGACATATGGTCCATATTAAAAGCCATAAAGTGTTGTAGTATGGTTTCAGTCTCACAACTTCAAAACACCCATTATATGTCGCTCTTTACTAAATTAGGAAAAACAAAAGGAATTATATTAGTATGAACAGAGCTGAGTGATTCAGGCCCAGAGTGTGAAAGTCCGGACCAGGATTTTGCTTCAACCAATCAGTTGAATACTCTGACTGACTTTATGCTCAACTGGTTGGTTGAAACAAAATCTTCTGGTTTGGACTTTTACTCTCTGGACCTGAATTAACCAACTCCGAGTATGAATCTGAAACCACTCGGGACAGACCGGCAAGATGGGAACAGAACACATTTCCCGAGATAATGCATTCCTGGCTGTTTGCACCAGTGTTCTGAAGGCAAGATATCTGCTAGGGCCAGGAACGACCCCACCCACCTCTCTCAAAGAGCCTTGCCCAACAATTCTACTGCAGGGCAGCAACCGTAACCGAACACTCTGCTGTGGTTCTCCCGGTTAAGAGGGAGACGTTTTTCCATCTGCATCCCAGAACCCGACCCGCAAGCGTGCCCACCATGTACAACCATTTCCCAAGTATAACAACCATAATGAGAAGTCGACCTCAGCACATGCAGACTGACAGGTGCCACGTGATCCCAAAAGACATCGCAAACTACTCTGAACTTCCTGACAAGCCAAGCACAAAAGGGACTTGAGAGCCAGGGTAGAGGTGGAGAGTCCAGGACCAGAAAGTACAAATCTAGACCAAGGTTTTGTTTCAACCAACCAGTTGAGTATAATGAGTCACAGACATACAATACCGGACTGGTTGGTTGAAACAAAACCTCTGCCTGGATTTATACTTTCTGGACCTGAACTTTCCACCCCTAGTTGTCGTCATGGACTGCATTCCAGCTCCATTCTTAAGTGCTTGAGTGAGGTCTGGGGAGGTGCACTCCCTTGCCAGAAAAACACTTCAGCCCAATTGCATAAAAACTATATATTTTTAATGATAATTGCATTTTGGCAGCATTGTCCTTGCACTAAGCTGAAAAAAACAGACATTAAATATAATTATCAGTCCTATCGGACTCCCCGCCTCGCCCAATCCCTGATAGCCACTCAGCTCTTCTTCTGCCGCGGGGGGGAGTCACTGTTGAAGATGCTGATCCCGGTCCGGACCGTCACACCCGCCCCGGAGACGCCTGGCTGCTGCAGCACTTTGTCCAGAGTGGTCTTCTTGATCGCGGCAGCAGAAATCTTCTCTTGGTCGGCCAAGAACTGCAGCTCCCTGAGAGAGAAAGGATTGGGGCGGGGTTCAAAACCACACAGCCTTCCAAGACCTCCATAAATGAAACCTCAGGCCAGAGCTCCAAAGGAGCCTAACCCTGTACTGTTAATGGTCTTTTCTTCGGCAGCATGTTTATGGATAAAACTGAAGTGACAAAAATTCACATAAGTTGACACCATTATGTTTCTGGGCTTTTGTGCTTCCTATTGTATCTGTATGAACTGGTTCAACCTAAATAAATATTGAAAAAAGGAAAACACCTTCATTAAGTTTGAAAAACAAGTTTTCACTCTGGCTTGATTTGTAAAATTTAACAATTGTACAGATTACCAAAATACAAATTCAACAATTAGCCTTAATGAATAATTTATTTACTCATTCTAGGCCTAAAAAAAATCTTTTTTGATTGATAATCCCTAAAAGATAATGTAATGAACAGATCAAACCATGGTTAAAGTTAACGGGAGATCAGTAGTGGCTCATGAGCATATGGGTGGGGCTACCTGGTCCTGATGCAGGAAGCCTCCACGGCATTGATGAGCAGGCTACGGAATCCGCCGCTCTCCATCACGTGCAGGGCGTGGATGGTGGCCCCGCCTGGGGAGCACACGTTGTCCTTCAGCTGTCCTGGGTGCTGCTCCGAATCCAGCAGCATGCGCGCCGCGCCCTGCCAGACAACAGAGCAAGGGCAGGGTCACCAAGGGGCTTTTGGGGCTGGACGGGAGTGCGGGGGGAATTCACGGCGGAGTACCGACCAGCAGGGCTTGAGCTCCCAGCCTGACGGCCAGCCTCCTGGGAAGGCCCATCTTCACGCCTCCGTCTGCAAGGGCGTCTACAGCGGTGAAGGCCTGAAGCGGATGGAGACAAGAGAGCGACGCAACCTTGTGATTCATGAGTGAACTAATCAAACACACATACATATGCTGTAAAGTGGATTGATTTACCAAAAATTAGGAGATTAAACTGATAAAATAAGGTAACACTTTACTTGAGGGGCCACAAATAACATAGTATTATGCCAGTACTTATCAATTAACCACAAACTAAGTGTTACTGACAAACTGATCTCATGTTTGATCATCGTTAATGAATTGTCACATTTTTTGATTCAAGCAAGCACTAGCTGAAACGGTTGCTACTGAGTATTTGTGCCCCCTCAAGAAAACGGCTACCGACAACAACAACAACAACAACACTTTACTGGTTTCTCATGGGGAAATTCTCTACATGAAGGGGTCCTTATGCAAAATTAATAAACTGCTGAGATAAACTGCCAAATAGTCTACTAAACAGTGTGTGGAAAAGAGAAAAAGCAAAGGTCAACAGAAGGACAAGGTCAACCTGGAGAGAACATCCTGAATTCGGAGACAGAAGCTGAGCATGAGATCCGGCTATTTGGACACATCGGGAGGCTTCGCAAAATGTGCTCAGCATGCAGAAAGTGGTCCAGAATGTAGGCTGACTTGAGAAGTACCAAAATAGTTGGTATACCATATAAGCTGAAGCAAGCAATTTAGTTGCTATGGGAAACAAGCTGTGATATGAAGGTGCAATCGTTTTGATGAATAGAAATGTACGGATGTGTCATGTCACAAAAATGTTTAGAACCTGGGAATATTGGCAAAGGAGCCGAGCCACTCAGATTTCTCAGGAGTGACTATCTTTAGAATTTAGTGATCGGTGGTCATTGTTGACACACCACAGCACACAACGACAAAATGTGTCCTCTGCATTTAACCCACTTAGCAGGGGGCAGCTAATTCAGCTAATAACCCGGGGAGCAGTGCTTGGGGGCGGTACCGTGCTCAGGGTACCTCAGTGGTGCCTTGCTGGTCGGAGATTCAAACCTGCAATCTTTCAATTACGAGGGCACTTCCCTAACCATTATGCCAGCACTGCCCACTGTCCTTAGCATGTAATGTGCAGAGTGCAGCTGCAGGGCTGGGGGGGGGGGTTGCTCACATAGGCGGGGCCGCTGCCGCTCAGCCCGGTGACGGCATCAATGAGATCCTCCTCCACCTCGGTACAGAAGCCCACGCTGGCCATGAGCTGCTCCAGCAGTCTGCCGTCCTCCACCTCAGCGTGTGTGCCTGTGGCGTACACCGTGGCCCCCTCCCGCACCACCACCGGCGTGTTTGTCATGCAGCGCATCACCTTCGGGGCCTCCCGGTACTGCTGCAGCTTCTGCAGGTCAGGCAACAGGGGGCGTGACAGTTAAGGGGACTGGTCCGTACACATGGGAGGACGCTGATACTGACAAGAGAAACATGCTCTCTCACACACAGCACTACAGATGGATTCACACACAGTATTTTCAGCGTGTTACTGAATAAGCAGACCCTGAAGGTCAGTGTAGGACTCGGTCATGTCTTCCCCAAAAGGTCAGGGAAGCACAAAGCCCTGGCAGGCTGGGGAGACCAGGTGCAGAAGCTGCTTGCTAGCGGTCTTTTTGTGAAAATTCATGAAGTCACACTGCACAATGAGGTTCATTTGGAGAGGGGATTTGTGCTGGGTCAAAACACCACTGACCCCCAAACCATCTCACAGTGTATACAGCAACTGCACACAGCTATGTGTGGCTCCTTACATTATAACTGTGCCTGTAATCGGAAAGTTGTCGACTCAAATCCCATGGTTGGCAGAATGATACTACAGTTGGGCCCTTGAGCAACATCCTTAACCCAAAGGAGGAACAACCGAAAATCCAATTTCCCCAAGAGCGCGAATAAAGCATCTATTCTATTTAAATGGGGATGGGAATTATGAGTGAAAAAACAGTAAGCAACTTTCACTAGAAGAACTTCATGCCATCTACACTTACTAACCACTTTGATAATGTTAAATTTAACTTTGACAGATTTTTTTTTTTAAACTGCAATTAGATCTCAGAACAACAAAACATATAACTATGTAAAAAGCACAGCTCTGACGACACCACTTTGGTTGAAACCATAAGCTGCTCATGTCTCAGTGGAGCCCCAACCTTCTCGATGGAGCTGATTGTCACACCAGCAGCGCAGGAGACGATGAGGTGGCGATCTTCAATGTCAGGCCCGACCTCGTCCAGCACGAACGGGATTATGTGGGGCTTCACAGCCAGGAAGAGAACATCGCTCCTCTTCACGGTCTCCTTGTTGCTGGTAGTCAGGTTCACACCCATTCTCTGCTCCAGGGAGGGAGGAATGATTATGAACAATTTAGGCCCCCGGCCGAGGACTAATCTAAGCATCTGTTCAAACTGAGCTGCTGGACGATGGTGTATATTTTGGATATGGGTTTGTTTCACTTCTGATCACTGTCTGAGCTGCAGTCCAGGTTCAGCCCCATAGGAGGGTGACATTGTGGATGTGACTTTCAAACTGACCACATCTTAAATCATGCTTTTACCAATAAGGCCCTTTCAATCTTTTTCCTATAACGTTAGAATGCCCGGGGGGGATGTTCATATTCAGTCCCCAGAGATTTTTTTTTTCCTTTCTCCCCACTCAATACTTTTTGGTTCATCTCCTCTGTTGTCATCTGACTATTTTTCCTTGTCTTGCCTTTTCCCTGTTTTTTTAATTATTGTGCACAAATGCTGCAGGAATGTGTTACACCCACGTAATGTGGCTTCAGGTAACTCTGTTCTTAAAGGTGCTATATTAAAATAAACAATTGAATTGATTGAGCGATGTGGTTCTTCATTAACAAACAAATATACGCACCCTTTATACAATAGGGTGAAATCAGCTGCATTTCTTAAAAGAATATGAAGCTAAAATGTAGAGTAACACTTTACCTGAAGAGGGGCACAAGTAACTTAGTAACAGCTAATACTCAAGCGTTAATTATTAACAAAATATGGAAACTGCATAAAATACATGAACCGTTATGATTTATTGATGATATACAAGGCCGTCCTACGCACCCGCAGTCCGGACACTGTGGGAAGATCCATGTCTGGAGAACTGGCTGTGATCCTCTGGGTGGCGATCACACCTGAGGAAAACGACAAAGAAACTTAAGACCATCCGATGTTCCTTCTCTCCTGCGCACTTTCGCGCTAAAACATACATTTCAATTCTCAGCAGCATTAATTATACATACTTATATAATATATATAAAATAATTATATATTTAACAATATAGCCCTTTTACATCTAAACTTGGTAACTTACCAGCTGCCGTGAACCCTTTCACCAGCGCGTGCGCCAATTGCCCCGCACCAATGAATCCCACGCTCATCCTGGAAATCCGCTTATTTTGCTATAGATTCAGTACCAAACCATTAATACGAATTATTCGAAGAAAATGCAATACTGTGCAACTCCTACAACAAATAAAATTGCTGTATTGTGTACTGTCACAAAAAACGTAGCTGCAGAAGTTTTATCAGCATGCACATTCTTGACATTATTTATATACTATACTAGCCGATTATATACAATTAAGATTTAAGTTTCCGTATTAAATGACTAACTTGTTTACGATCTATAGTTAGCTACCAGGCTATAAACTGATTTATCTGAGCTGCTGCGCTTATATATGTGGCCAAAAATAGTCGACTACTATTACATGTTTTAACGAGCGAAAGCTTACCTTTAGCTAAAATAAACAGACTGTTTTAGTTGCCCAGTTAATCAATAAACACTTTTATTGCAGTGAGCACGGGCGTTTGTATTGCATAGCACTTCCTACTTCCACGACGGCGCCTTGCAGCAAAAACTGTCGCAACGAGTCGAGCGTATTTGGTTGGTTACTGACCAATCACAGCTAAGCTTAGAGGCTGTGGGCGGGCTTTGCAAAACGCTGTAATTGTTACATCATTTGCACATTATGGTATTGCACACGTGTGCATAAATGAGTCTGTTTAGGTGCTTCCTGCACAAACTGGAATAGTATCGTCCACACGTAGTCACCAGTATCTCCGTCATTGTCGTCTCTGAGGACCTCGCTGTATCCGCGGTATGAAAAGCAAAATTCAAGATACTTATATTCTTTTTCAGATCCCAGGATTGTTTTGTTTTTTTATTTTTGGATGCAGTGGAATTAGTCATTGGGGTGGCATGGTGGTGCAGTGGTTAGCACTGTTGCCTTACACTTCTGTGACCCGGGTTAGAGTTTCCGCCTGGGTCACGTGTGTGCGGAGTTTGCATGTTCCCCCCCCGCCTCGTGCCCATAGATTCCGGGATAGGCTCCGGACCCTCTGCGACCCTGACAGATAAGCGGTTTGGATAATGGATGGATGTAACAAGTCACTCAGATTAAACAATGCCGATTAAAGCTTTCTTTTTGTCTTTATTCGATATTTGATTTGGGGATGAGTACAGAGCACAGATAATGCAGCAAAGTATGTAGACAGCAGTGCAGGGAAGAAATACAAGCATTACCTAGCAAATTGAAGGTGTATCCATGTCGGAGAAAATGTAGCATGATCATAGATAATAAAAAGTATGAAGATGACAAATAGAGTACAGGTGCTGTTCTTCCTCCTGCAGCTATTTTTAAATTTGCTGCTAATCCTAGGATTTAATGTCTGCACTGCTTGGCACTGACCAGCGGGGGGAGCCGACACAAAAACACTTCACATGTGAGCCCAGGCACCAATCCAGGCGTAAACTATCTCTGCAGCTGCTGAGGGTCGGATTGGCACAAGGGGGCACAAACGAAGTGCCCAATGGGCCAAATTAACCAAAGGGACATCAAGCTGAACTGTACTGAGGGGACCCCCCTCACCTCAAAATTTAATTTCTGGTAATGGGTCTGCCTGGTTTGCAATCTCCATTGTAGTTCATCTTAAAGGTGCTCGATGGGGTTGAGATCAGGGCTCTGTGGGGGCCAGTCAAGTTCTTTCACAGCAAACATGGACCTTGCTATGTGCACTTGGGCAGTCATGCTGGAACAGAATCTTCCACAAACTGTTTGCACAAAGTTGGAAGTATAGAATTGTCCTAAATGTCATGTTATGCATACCAAGACATTTAACACAATTCTGGAGAACAGAGACTGTGAGCCAGGCCTTCACGTCCAACATCAGTGCCTGACCTCAGAAATGATCTTCTGGATGAATGGGCAGAAATTCCCACAGATAAAATCCAAAATCTTGTGGAAAGCCTTCCCAAAAAAGAGGCAGCTGTTATAGCTCCAAAGGGGAGACCAGCTCCATATTGATGCCTATGGATTTACAATGGGATGACATAAAAGTTCCTGTGGGTTTACTGGCCAGGTCTCACAATACTTTTGTCCACATAGTGTATATATTACATTTATAAACAAGAATAATTACCCAAAATTAAAAATAATAACAAAAACACTTTAATTTGATGTATATGATTATGTGCAGGCAGAAAAAAGAAATGGTACATCCGCAGCATAGAGATTTGGATCTATATTCATCTACATTCTTATCATCATCTTTGATAGCTACCCAAGTTTAATATGAATAAGCAGTCTGATGAAGGGAGGGAGCCCAAAAATTTGCCTGTCTAGTGTTCCGTGGTGAATTAATCTGGTCCTGATTGCAGGCGCTAATTAGGAAAACAAAATAAAATATGATTTTAAATATAAGTAATATAAAATATACTAAATGTGAGAAATTATATGATATGATCCCATTTAGGTACCACTGTGGGAATTTAGTTGTAAACGGATAGATCTAACCTACTGGTTGCATATAGGATTTTGGAGTCTTGGACAGTTTTACTGGTGCACATTACTCACGAGGTACTTGCACAGTGCAGCTACTCCTGTAATGATGAGGTGAGGGGATCCGCTTACTGTAAGCCAGGTTTATTTTCAGAACTAAGGCCAAAAGGCACCATCCAAAAACATTCAGCAGGTTATAAGGCAGGCACAGGGACCTGAAGAAAAGCAAATATCAACAGTGATCCAAATCTGTAATTCAAACTCAGGCAGAGCAACATGGAAAAATCAGCAATTCACAAGAGGAACAGCAAGAAATTCAGAAGCAGAAACAGAAGTCATGCTTGGAAACAGGGCAGTCACAGCCCCACAGCATGGTGAAACACTCAGAACTTGCCAATGATGTAACTTTGCTTATTCATACTACGTCGATCTATCAAGATATTCAGCACACTCTCCTATATGTGAAGTCGCCTCTACCCATGACGTTCTTGCGTCCAGCTCGCCATTCTGCCTGTATCATCTTTCATGTAAGAGCCTTACCTCTGGTTGCCTGGCGATTGGAAGGAGAGTCAGCACCGGCTTGTCATCACCTCCCTGCTTCCCAATTGTGTCTCCAATCTTATGACTTAGACAGTGTGACTTGGCACTTAACCATCTCTCCTATTTGACTCTCCCTGCCGGCCCTTGGAGGTTTGGGCTCCCCCTTTGAGTCTGGTGCCTCCCAAGGTTTCTTCCTTCTAGGGAGTATTTCCTTGCCACTGTTGCCTATGGCTTACTCACTGGGGGCTTTGGGTGGGGATGTTCTAAAGCGCTTTGAGACGATGTAATGTTGTGATAATGTGCTATTCAAAAATAAATTTGTTGTTGTTGCTGAACACCAGGGACTTTAATACCCTGCAAATGAAATCCAGCTAATGATCTGGAGCTTAGCCAATCAAAATTCAATCAAATGAGTGATCAAAATTCAGGGTCCATGAGAAGATCCACCGAGTTAGTGCGCAGGATACGAATGACATCCATTCCCTAAGTCTGTCTTTGATAATAATACAGTATGTAATAATAACAATAATAATTAGTAAGTACTGTACTGTACCTCAAGCCGACGAACCGCAGCTATTTTTGGATCCAGTGGAATAAGTCACTCAGGTTAAGCAATGCCAGTTAAAGCTGGCCAAAAGGCACCGTGAGCGTCACAAAGTAATGCGTGCCTGTTATTAGGAACCATTGTTTTTTATTTTGTTGTCAAGTGACATGTGATTGGCTGACTAGACATTATCGGAGTTGGGTAATTCAGGTGCAGAGAGTAAAAATCCGGACCGGGATCTTGTTTCAACCAACCAGTTGAATACTCTGTGACTGTGACCATTTATGCTCAACTGGCTGGTTGAAACAAAATCCCGGTCTGGACTTTTACTCTCTGCACCTGAATTTACCAACTCTGGACATTATACAGAATATACACATATGGGTGTGTGTTCTGTCTTGTTATACATTTTGTCTCGTTGTCTTCGCAAATGTCCGTGAAGAGTCACGGTACTACGGTAGCCACGTGACGGCTGAGGAAGATCTGGCAGCGTTTTCTCTCCTTCATCTCGTTTTACTCCCTTTCGATATCAACGTTGGTATGTATTTTAATTGATTAGCAATTCACCTGTTATATGTGAACGATTTTTCTGTGAATAATATTTCTATTTCATTTATATTTTGTTGCGTTTGTTGTGTTTATTACGTGCTGTAACTTGGTCAAATAGTAATAAACCTTATTTTTTTGTAGGCATCGTTGATGTCTATTAATCGAAGCTCTGTTTTTGAGTAGAATCATTATAGATTACCGTGTCATATATAAAATGTAAACTGATTTGTATAAACAGTTTTTCACATTTTTGTTATAACCGAACTTTATTATAATGTGTATTTAATTATTTGTATTTTCTGTTTCTTTTTTAGTTTCACCCTCTAGATTAATAAATCAGGTTTTTAGACGCTCTTAGTTTGTTCACCGTGGAAGGCGTTTAGCTGCCTGTCGGTTTGCAGCACGTGACACGGTGCGGTAACGACAGAACAATATCGTTCTGGGAAGCATATATGAAATTAAGAATGTGTATAGATATAATAGACGGTTTGAACAAATATTTTAATTATTATATTAACGCCAAATATTGGAATATTTAACATTTGAAAAGTGGGTGCTGCAGTCGTTTAAAAGCAGCAGAATGCAGCTAGACTGACAGTTCCTTTGTCCAATCACATGCCACTATTTTCAAGCGCGCAGCATAGCGCTCTCCAGCAGTTCCAGAGAGGCACCTTCGAAGGTTTATTGTCGTGTAATATCAGCAATGTAATTCTTGCCTTCACAAAACATTTACGATATAATAGATATAATTAAAAGACATCAAATAAAGGTAATAATAATAAAAGTAACAATAAATAGCGATAAATAAGAGTATTAAACATAATACATTAAACAGTGACTGAATGAAAGTGTGCCTGCAGTACAACACGAAATCATCGACTGGTAAATTTCGTGCAGGTGGGTTAGGTGCTGATCAGTGTTAGTGGATGAATGAATCCATCTAGTACTTAGCATTCAGGTGTCACAGCGTTAGAAGTGTTAATCCCAATTTCTGGTTCTGAGTCAGAAATTGGAATATCATCTGCAAGACTTGCGGAGGCTGGAATGACTTTGATAATTATCGGGGTCTTCTGCACACACCTCTCTATGTAAATGTTATCTAGACTGCACCCAGTGATAATCTATAGCAGTGGTTCTCAATATGGTCCTCGGGGACTTACAGCTGGTTCATGTTATTGTTCCGTCTGAGCTCCCTGCCAGACAGTACATATATTTGCTCCCTCCCAGCTCACGGGAGCTGGGAGGGAGCAAAAACCTGGATTGTCTGTGGGTCCCCGAGGACCAGATTGGGTAACACTGGTCTCTGGTGGTACAGCTGCCATACCAGGCAGTAATGAAGCAAGTTAGGATGTTTTCAAAGGTGCACTGGTGGAAGATAGTGAGCATCGTAGTAGGCCACATCAAATTTCTTCAGCCTCCTGTGGAAGAAATTGTGCTGATGTATCTTTTTTGTCATAATGTTAGTATGTAGACTAGATGGGTCAGTCTGTGGTGTGCACACCAAGAAAACCATGATTCATTTTAACTAATTTATTTTTTAGAGTTTGTTCAGCTAAACGATTTGTTCACGATCCAGTACACTGATCTCATTCATGAACAAACTGAACAATGAATCACTCACTGAACAACTGAAGAAATTGGTGCAGTGACCAAAATCATTTCCTTCACTTCAAAGTTTTGTTCAAACAGAACAGATCATTCAAGAACGACACAACTGTATTTGCACAGAACTAAGGATGCAAGGGTAGAGCGGAATCAGAGATCATATTTAAAGTTAAGAGAGATAAGCACACATCTATTCTTGCTGCCAGACATTTTAAAAGCAGTACTACTAAAATCTGAGCCAGATGCTTTTGCGGCATGTCTGATCTGACTGCAATGTTTGAAATCCCAACAATGTGCAACAGGTTGGTTGCACCCCACCTTCTGTTGGGCATTTGTGAAGTTCTGGGGGGGGGGGAGAATCCCTGTGGTGTGGTCTCCCTGTTCTCCGGTTGCTTGTGGTTCTGCCTGCAGAGCCAAAAAGCTGACTTCCTTAACAGCTGAGCAGCATTTCAAAGCTCTTTCTGGCTAGCAGATTCCTCGGATTTCCCCTACCAGGCCAACCCCTGCATTCCTCAGCCTTGGACCATGTGAACAAGGCACAGGCATAGGAGGGGGGGGCACATTCATCTCACAGAGAATGCATAAATGATGGTGGCACTGAATTCCTCCACCTGAAATTGTAGTTAAACCACAATTTCCTGACACCCCCCACAGCTGTTCCTTCATTAATAACTGTGTTTTAAATGGCTAATGATCCTAATGACCTATAATTAGATTGAACCGCAATAATGAAACCATCTACAATTACACAGTTAAGGCTGCAACATGTCCATTGTAATTTATGATAAATAGATACTATGTACATCATTATAGTTAATATGTAAATATTTTAAATATTATAGTAATTTTCCAAAACCTGTTCCTGGAATCATCATATAAATACATGTTATTCCCCTAAAGATATGACTATTTCCCAATATTTACTTTATTAGCAGCAGACCTTGAAATCTCCATAATTTCTGCCTGGTGTCTCTGTTTCCTGTAGAAGCAGTTCTGGAAAATGTTTTTATGAAATGAAGTAGCCGGATTGCTGTGGAATATATGTGCATGTTACACCCCCAATACCCACAGGAAGTGACAACACCAAAGAACAGTTGCATCAAACATTTATACACTTTGATAAATATGATGCAATATTTGCTTTTTCACCTTTTGGTAGTTACAGCTATGCAGTTACAAACTTGGCCTTTGGGGGGGTGGGGCTGCATTTTTCATATCAACACGTGAAGTTGTCAGACTGGGGTTGCTGTTGACACACTCCTCTGCTCTTCCTACAAGCCCCTGATCACACAACCCTTCTCCCAGTACGCCAGTTGAAGAGCAAATTTCCGAATCTCTCTCAGTCCATGGGATACGTTTTGGAGAAGATTTTTGTGGATTTACTTAGATGTGGACATTGGATGAAAGTTCTCTATTCGATTACATGAAGACTGAGTGAATTTTGGTTCCTAATACTGTGATATATGGTAAGAAAGTCTGACTTTAGGTCTCAAAAACAAACAAAAAAATGGATGGAGCGAGTTTTGGCAATTTGCTCTTCCATTGTCACATGCAGAACATTCAAATATTTATTAATCTCAACGATTATAACACAGACCATTTAGTTTTAGGTCAGTCAAGTTTACTTTGTTCATTTAACCAAGTGATGTATGTCCCACCCTAAAGTTTAGTTTTATTTTAGTCAATAATTACCGGTGTGCCTGTATGCTATAAAGCATTTTGCAAGGACAAGAAAATAGCATTTGCTCCAGTATTCTCACTTGCACACACTCATGTATAAAATATATGAAAGACACAGAGTTCATGAAAATGTTAACCAGTTCTAGTCAGCAGAGAAACTATCCTGAGGATAAATGCAGATCCAGCTTACTTTGGGTTGGTTTGGTTAAGCTGCTATCATTTGTTTAGGCAGAAACTGTCTTCAAAATGATTTATTTAACATACGGTGTTGTGTAGATTGACATCCACCAAATACATTCGGATCTGATCTCTTCTCATTAGTAGCAGGTGGAAGGTACCCTTAGACTTTCTAGAGATTTCGCAAACATTAGATCCTGAAACTGAGGGATGGCATGGGGGCGCCAGGCCATTTGCACACTGTGAATGACAGATGTACCTGAGCAGAGGTGGAAAGTTCAGGTCCAGAAAGTAAAACTCCAGACCAAGATTTTGTTTCAACCCACCAGTTGAGGACTCTGTGACTGTGATACTCAATTGGTTGGTTGAAGCAAAACCTTGTTCTGGATTTGTACTTATCTGACCGGAATTGTCCCTCCAGACAGGAAGTCCAGAACATCCCTTCTTCACCAGTCTGCTGACATATACAGTACTAACCAAGACAGATGATATGAGACGTAAAGCGTCGTGGAAGTTACATGTGTAGCTCATCCTGCCATCAAACAAAACACAACAATAGAATAGGAACACCTTTGCTATAAATACAATAAATAAAAGAGAATGAATGAGTCCCTCATCTGCCACACCCAGTTCCATATTCAGGATTCAGGGGTGTGAGGTGGTGCTGGGGGGGGCATTGTACACTGTAGATGGAATGGGTCAGACTCTAACTCCTTAATTCTGTCATTCCTCCAACGGACCAGGTACAATACTGTGCCAAAGTCTTAGGCAGTCAAAGGAGATATTTAAAGCTATTTATCTGGGTAGCAAGTATATATTTGCTTAGTACAAAAGACATTATCTAACATTCTAATATATAAAAGTTAAGAGTAACACATTAAAAACTCACTAGAATTCTCCAAAAGGTTACTGATATCTTGCTGGACAGCTAGATGAACACTGCTTCGGTTCCCAAACCTCTCCTTAGGGGCACCTCAGTCATTCCATGTATTTGTTAAATTTCATCACCAGCTGAATTAATTAATAAATTAATTTAAATCACTGAATGAGATATTGATTAGACATATGAGGTGTGCTAGTGGTAGACTCAAAAAATACATGGGTGTGTGGGATGGTCGCTGCAAATACTGGGGTGACTTTAGGAGAGGGTTAGCAGTGACTAAGTCGGACAGAGGTATCATAATAGTTTTACACCAACATAAAGATCATTTAAACACCATTTTCATTGACTCCCTAAAATTTTTGCACAGTGCTGTATAAGATACTCTGAGCACAGTCCCTCATCCCAAGGACTGTGATACTTTATTTAACAAAGTGGGCTGACTGGGGGAACTAGAGATGGGGGAGTGGAACAGGAGGTAAGGCTACATATTTAGGCTTGTAGCTCTTCCTAATTAAAAGCTATTAATTTGATATTTGCAGACCGCTAAGTCACCCAGTGATGCAGCCAAAGCTGTCACTGGACTTTCCTATAGGATGGTGGACCTGGAGTTCAGAACTTATGAGTCTGTGTCATGTGATGCATTTGCCCCCCACTCACCCCCTCACCCCCCTTGACGTTCATCCTCAGGCCGGTGCCTGAGAGATGAAGCGGATCCTCTGGGAATAGACCAAGTCGATCAAGTAGAAGATCAAGTTAACGTAGGTGAAGACGGCCACCACCACCCTGCTGTCCCACTGGCATTTTCCTCGTAGGCATTCCGGGGGCCGCCTGGGGTACCCGTACCTCAGGTCGAAGCAGAAGATGGGCCAGATCACGGCAACACTAATGTAGAGCAGCACGGCGAAGAAGGTGTAGATGATCACAAAGCGGTCGAAGGAAAATCGCACCCATGAGGTTTTCCCGGAGACGGTCAGGACCACCACCACCACCGTCACGGAGAAACACAGGCTGTAGATTGCCACGCAATATTGGGTGGCAACATAGCGGTTAAACCCGCCATCATTGGCCAGGGCCCCGAAGATGATGCAGGCCACGAAACCTTGGGCGACCTTGAGCAGGCCAGACACGGTGGACATGTATCCCACCACATGGCCCGGCTTGGCTCGAGTGAGCAGGACCTCGGCGGCATAGGCGAAGGAGCAGATACTGGAGCAGACGGTGACAGCGATCCGATAGTTGCGCTCCTCACAGCGGAGTTCAGTACAGACAGCCTGCAGGAAGTACACGGGGTAGATCACGGAGGCGGTGATGTACATGAGTGTGGCCAGCATGGCGAAGGCCACCGTGAAGTTGTCCCAGGAGATGGGCATGCAGCCATGCAGCCGCGTGACATCCATCGTGAAGATCACCAGGGATACAGCGAAGCAGAAGCACCACACGAACATGCAGAACGTCCCGTAGCTGGCGCTGAATCCTGCCTGGTGTGCTACCAGACTCATGGTGGTGCATCCCAGGCCGATCTGGATCATCCGCGCGATGCCCAGCGGCGACAGCACTGCCGATTTGTTCAGGTACTGTTCTCCTTGGGAATCCATGACCAGGAATCTCTCACTGCTACGGCGGCTCTACCCCCTCCCTTGGCAAATCCTGGGCTTATTCTCCCAAACGGGTATCACAGGACCCCTCCCAGAACCCCACCTGCTCTTTATATAGACGGGTCTAATTACAAATCCAAGCCACGACTCCCTGGTGCGTTTCTTTGTAATTAAGACAGTATGTCTGAGGCTCGAATTACAGATGCTGTTTCTCCTGCGGAATCCAGCAAACGGCGCGGTACGTCAGTGTTCCTACGTGCCTGTGCTTAAGCACGCCAGAAAAGATTGATTTCAAGGCCCATTCCGAGTTCCTGTGCCAGACATGACACGTCACTAGAGAATCAGCGGATGAAATATTACCTGGGTAAACAATATCTTTCTTACCACTTACTACAATCTAACCTAATCATATATATCTAACCTGTATATATATATATATATATATTCACAGATATTTAATATAGGGAGATCTATTCATGTAAAATACAATACATGCTCTATTTTTAAAGGCAATGACATGTTCTTGTTTTGCATAAAGTACCTTTAAGATCCTGCAGTGCAGTGCTGATCCAGGAATGGGGTCGTCGCACTGTATCGCTGTGGACGGTGCTGGGTGGACGAAGGCCACTAGAACACACAAGCTGGCCAATCCTGTCGATGGTGCAGTGCTATGCCTGAGGTTCTAGCCCGAAGAAACCAGAATCACGCTGTGGCAGTGTCCGTATTGTCCTGGTTGCAGTACTTGGGCGATCCAGGAGCTCTCTCTCTCTCCTTCTCTCTCTCTCTCTCTCTCTCTCTCTCTCTCTCTCTCTCGCTCTCTCCCGTCTCTTTCTCCGTCCTTTTCCTGCCTGATCCGTGCTCTTCTCCGTGGCTGTGTGACTTTCGCAGTCTGTCAGGGAATGTTATTTACGCGACCGGCAGCATGCCGAGCTCAGGGCCACCAGAGCACTATAAATAGGAGGGTCTCGTGTGCCGCAGTGGAGCGGGGATGGGAGGTGCCGTCTCAGAGCAGAGCCTGGGCGTGGGGGAGGCACGTTTCTGGGGGAGCTGGGGGGGATCCTGCTCGCCTTGCTGCTGTTTTTCTGGGAGTAATGAGAGGGGAGAGGAGCAGAAAAGGGGCAGATTTTGGTCAGAGTTGGGAAAAAAAATGACAGGCTGTGCTTTTGGGTAATTACATATTAGGGGCTGTGACTTTTAGACCAGGGCGGGGCGGAGGTCCGGGACTAACAGAGTGCTCAGTGT
Source organism: Brienomyrus brachyistius (assembly GCF_023856365.1). Taxonomy (NCBI): domain Eukaryota; kingdom Metazoa; phylum Chordata; class Actinopteri; order Osteoglossiformes; family Mormyridae; genus Brienomyrus; species Brienomyrus brachyistius. Next base: position 1,283,662 of record NC_064554.1, read on the forward strand.
TTCCCAAAACAGGACTCTGAGCTTTCATTTTTTTTTTTTTTTTTTTTTTACCATCGCTTACAAACGTCACTTTTGCAATTTTGCATGCTAATTGTATGTTGTGTAACATAATTTTAAACAATAAAAATCCTGAAAAAAAAGCTTCTATAATAAATTTACATATTTACTACAATATGTAAATCATATTTATATGAATTATGTTATAACAGAGAAGTGATTCTTTAAAAAATGTAAAAAAAAAATTAATTGCATATTTTTGTAGCTAAAGAATACATTTTTCAGGGACTGCCATTAAAATACACCCTGACTCCTCTGGATTTGACCAGAAGTTCTGTGAAAGTCTCGTTTAGCCTTGTCCAGTTTTGCAGCGCATAGGCCAAATTTCTAGGCATTCGTGGCATCCAGTAAGGACAGTTGGGCACACATGTGTCGTCCTCTCACTGTCACTCTTCTTCTAGAAACTTCTGTACCTTGATCCGTGCTCACAGACAAAATCATTCCAAAGATGTGGAAACTGGGAGGATGTTCGGCCGAAATAGGAATCAACTGTGTCTGCTTTAATTTTTATTGCATTTTATTATATATATATTTTGCATAGATTTTCAACATATTTCAATATTGTCACTGAAGAAATGTAGTAAGTTGGAATAATACAGTTTATAATGTAGTTTTAAGCTTTGAAAATAGTGTGCATGTGCAAAATGGGCTCTAAATACATACATTTTTGTTGGTGGATGAGTTTGAATGCATCGAATGCATTTTCTGTCACAGCAATGAAAATAGACCCACAGTTTAGGTCACTAGACCACTGTTGTGTTGACTGTGTGGCTTCTTATACCTACAGTAACTAGCAATTGTAAACAGCCAAAGGCCACTAACCTTGTTTATCGCCGCTGGGATGTAAGTTGTGAATGTTACAGTGTGACAACTCAGTGATGAGGTGTAGCATTATCAGCAGAAGATGAGCATGATGAGGGATGGGGAAAGATTAAGAAGACGCTCAGCCATTGGTCAGATTGCCCTGACTGTGACGACAGTTTAACAACGTGTTCACAGTTAATGTAGGCACGTTGTTAGTTGATTGAGGGGGGACATGATCCAGGTATATAAGATTCTAACAGGTTTGGATGCTGTTCAACCAAATAGTTACTTCAGCATTAAAAATTAGAAATTAGAATTAGAAATTCAGCAAGTTTAAATACACAAACTCGTGGACATAGGTGGAAATTAGCGGGAGAACATTTCAAGCTGGATTTAAGGAAGCACTTCTTTACACAGTGTGTAGTCAGAGTATGGAATAGCCTTCCTGATAATGTAGTGCAAGCTGAATCCTTGGGTTCCTTTAAATCAGAGCTAGATAAGATTTTAACGACTCTGAGCTATTAGTTTAGTTCTCCCCAAGCGAGCTTGATTGGCCGAATGGCCTCCTCTCGTTTGTATAGTTCTTATGTTCTTATGTTCTTATGACTGAATAATTAATTTATCTGTTACATTTTACAAAGTTGTGCCTACCACAACACCATAGAATAAAGTTGCTGTGGATAATACAATGATTTTATTTCTAAAATTCACTCAGCCCATTTTGTGTTAGTTTTGAGATGAGACTACCAACGATGTAAAGTCAGGCTTTCTCATGATATGTTACAGTACTGGGAACTAAAACTCACTCTGTCCTCATGTAATCCAACAAAGAACTTTCATTAAGTGTTCCAAAAGTAGCCAAGTCCACAGAAATAGTACTTACTTACTCACTGGAATTGAGTTTTGGAAATTTGTCCTTCAGTTGTGACCTGTTCTGACATTGATTCTCTAATACTCTGGGAAAGTGGCCATGGTTTTAGTTTCAATTCTTGGAATTTATTATAAATATCAATTGAGTAATCAATTTGGGAAATAGCAAAGGTGAGATATTTATGTTTTAGTAAGATATGATTTGATATGCGATCTTAATCATATGTATTTTCATATATTATGGAAACTCGTGATGTAGCTGTTATTATGGGTTATATCTCAGAAACTTTCCCCCAGATGTAAAAGACTCTTTTCATGTAGCTGTTTTTCCTGCTGGCCAACTCACCTGTTACTAATAATATAAGTTTTAATATAACCTTAATCCATATGTACACAAATGTGATCCATTCCCAAGACTTTTACTAAAAATTGTTTGTAAATTTTCTGCACTTGACAAAAGTGTTTTTTAAATATTTCACTGTAATAAATGCCTTGATTTTTCAAACATCTCCTGTTTTTGTCACTTATGTTCCCACTGCTTATCCAGATCATTGTGGGTCAGGAGCCCATCCCGGGCAGCACAGGGCAGGGGCGACACCCTGGACAGGATGTCCGTTCATTACAGGGCTCATACCCACTCAACCACACACTGCAGCCAACTTAGAAGTGGCAATTAACTGAACTTCACTTTTCGAGGAAAACTGTACAACACAGGGAGAACTCACCCTCCCCTGCCCCCCCCCCCCCCCCCCACACACGCAAAGGCTGGATTCTCCCAAGCCTAGAGGTAGAAGATAAGAGTGCTGACTGCTGAACCACCTATACATCCATCCAATATCTTCTGCTTATCCAAGGTCGGGTTGGGGGGCAGCAGTCCCAGCAGGGAAACCCAAACTTTCCTCTCCCCAGCTACTTCATCCAGCTCCTCCGGGGGAATCCTGAGGCGTTCCCAGGCCAGCCGAGAGATTTAGTCCCTCCAGCGTGTCCTGGGTCTTCCCCGGGGCCTCCTCCCGGTGGGACATGCCCGGAACACCTCACCAGGGAGGCGTCCAGGAGGCATCCTAATCAGATGCCCGAGCCACCTCATCTGGCTCCTCTCAATGCGGAGGAGCAGCAACTCTTCTCTAAGTCTCTCCCGAATGACTGAGCTCCTCACCCTATCTCTAAGGGAGAGCCCAGCCACCCTGCGGAGGAAACTCATTTCGGGCGCTTGTACTCGCGATCTCATTCTTTCGGTCACTACCCACAGCTCATGACCATAGGTGAGGGTAGGAGCGTAGATCGACTGGTAAATTGAGAGCTTTTCCTTTTGTCTCAGCTCCTTCTTTACCATGACAGACCGATGCAGAGCCCGCATCACTGTTGACGCTGCACCGGTCCTCCTGTCGATCTCCCGCTCCATCCTTCCCTCACTCGTGAACAAGACCCTAAGATACTTAAACTCCTCCACTTGGGGAAGGACCTCCTCCCTGACCTGGACAGAGCACTCCACCCTTTTCCGGCTGAGGACCATGGTCTTGGATTTGGATGTGCTAATTTTCATCCCAGCCACTTCACACTTGGCTGTGGACTGCTCCAGTGAGAGCCGAAGGTCATAGTCTGATAAAGCCAACAGAACCACATCATCTGCAAAAACAGAGACCCAATCCTGAGGTCACCAAACTGGACACCCTCAACGCCCTGGCTGCACCTAGAAATTCTGAAGTTATTAACAGAATCGGTGACAAAGGGCAGCCCTGGCGGAGTCCAACCCTCACCGGAGACGAGGCCGACTTATTGCCGCCCATGCGGACCAAGCTCTAACACCGGTTGTACAGGGACCGAACAGCCCTTATAAGGAAGCCCGGCACCCCATACTCCCGGAGCACCCCCCAAAGGACTCCCCGAGAGACACGGTCGAATGCCTTCTCCAGGTCCACAAAACACATGTAGACTGGTTGGGCAAACTCCCACACACCCTCCAGGACCCTGCCGAGAGTATAGAGCTGATCCACTGTTCCACGGCCAGGGTGAAAACCACACTGTTCCTCCTGAATCCGAGGTTCGACTATCTGACGGAACCACCCTTTTTGCTCAGTGTGTTTTCATGATAATATACAAACCGGATTCCAAAAAAGTTGGGACACTATACAAATCGTGTATAAAAACTGAATGCAATGATGTGGAGGTGGCAAATGTCAATATTTTATTCAGAATAGAACATAAATCACGGAACAAAAGTTTAAACTGAGAAAATGTATCATTTTAAGGGAAAAATATGTTGATTCAAAATTTCATGGTGTCAACAAATCCCAAAAAAGTTGGGACAAGGCCATTTTCACCACTGTGTGGCATCTCCCCTTCTTCTTACAACACTCAACAGACGTCTGGGGACCGAGGAGACCAGTTTCTCAAGGTTAGAAATAGGAATGCTCTCCCATTCTTGTCTAATACAGGCCTCTAACTGTTCAATCGTCTTGGGCCTTCTTTGTCGCACCTTCCTCTTTATGATGCGCCAAATGTTCTCTATAGGTGAAAGATCTGGACTGCAGACTGGCCATTTCAGTACCCGGATCCTTCTCCTACGCAGCCATGATGTTGTGATTGATGCAGAATATGGTCTGGCATTATCTTGTTGAAAAATGCAGGGTCTTCCCTGAAACAGATGACGTCTGGATGGGAGCATATGTTGTTCTAGAACCTGAATATATTTTTCTGCATTGATGGTGCCTTTCCAGACATGTAAGCTGCCCATGCCACACGCACTCATGCAACCCCATACCATCAGAGATGCAAGCTTCTGAACTGAGCGTTGATAACAACTTGGGTTGTCCTTGTCCCCTTTGGTACGGATGACATGGCGTCCCAGATTTCCAAAAAGAACTTCGAATCGTGACTCGTCTGACCACAGACCAGTCTTCCATTTTGCCACACTCCATTTTAAATGATCCCTGGCCCAGTGAAAACGCCTGAGCTTGTGGATCTTGCTTGGAAATGGCTTCTTCTTTGCACTGTAGAGTTTCAGCTGGCAATGGCGGATGGCACGGTGGATTGTGTTCACTGACAATGGTTTCTGGAAGTATTCCTGAGCCCATTCTGTGATTTCCTTTACAGTAGCATTCCTGTTTATGGGGCAGTGTCGTTTAAGGGCCCGGAGATCACGGGCATCCAGTATGGTTTTACGCCCATGACCCTTACGCACAGAGATTGTTCCAGATTCTCTGAATCTTCGGATGATGTCATGCACAGTTGATGATGATAACTGCAAAGTCTTTGCAATTTTTCACTGGGTAACACCTTTCTGATATTGCTCCACTATCTTTCTGCGCAACAATGTGGGAATTGGTGATCCTCTACCCATCTTGGCTTCTGAGAGACACTGCTACTCTGAGAAGCTCTTTTTATACCCAATCATGTTGCCAATTGACCTATTTAGTGTTAGTTGGTCTTCCAGCTCCTCGTTATGCTCAAATTTACTTTTTCCAGCCTCTTATTGCTACTTGTCCCAACTTTTTTGGGATTTGTTGACACCGTGAAATTTTGAATCAACATATTTTTCCTTTGAAATGATACATTTACTCGGATTAAACTCTTGATCTGTCATCTACGTTCTATTACAAATAAAATATTGACATTTGCCATCTCCACATCATTGCATTCAGTTTTTATTCACAATTTGTTTAGTGTCCCAACTTTTTTGGAATCCGGTTTGTACATTTTTGTAATCTAATATGATGTTATATTTTTTGCATTTGCTGAAAAATATTTCTCTACACTGAAATCACTTTCTGGAAACTCATCACATCTTTAGCACAACAGCAGACTCTGTGGCCTAGACATTAGGTTGTTTTTCATTACTGTGACACAAAATGCATTCAACATCTTGCAAAATTCATGCGCTGTCTGAAAGAAAAGTACCAATTTGTACCTCTTTGGATACAATTACTTGTCAACAAGAACTGTACAAGGTAAATGTACCTTTTAAGGTACAGAAATGCACTCTGAAGAACATTCTGCACCAGTAGAGGTACATTAATGTTGTTTGTATTTCAGGGAACAAAACTGTACCAGGACTGTAACCTGGCAGTGTAGATTCTATTGTAATTTAATTTCAGCCACCAGCAAAAATTTATGTATTTAGAGGCCATTTTGTACATGCTTGCATACTCTTTTGAAAACTTAGAAACTTAAACACATTCAAAACTGAATTATTCCAACATGCTACATTTCTACACAGACAATATTGAAAATCTACACTAAATATATGCGATAAAGATACAGTCGATTCCTTCCCCGGTGGAAGAATTTTCTCTGTAAACATGGATCAAGGTGCAGAAGTTTCTAGAGGAATACCCAGTGTGCAGCATTACCCAGTGTGCAGCATTACCCGTTGTGCAGCATTACCTAGTGTCCAACAATACCCAGTGTGCAGCATTACCCATTGTGCAACATTACCCATTGTGCAGCATTACCCATTGTGCAGCACTACCTAGTGTGCAACAATACCCAGTGTGCAGCATTACCCATTGTGCAACATTACCCATTGTGCAGCATTACCCATTGTGCAGCATTACCTAGTGTGCAGCATTACCCATTGTGCAGCATTACCCATTGTGCAGCATTACCTAGTGTGCAGCATCACCCAGTGTGCCGCAATACCCAGTGTGCCACAATACCCAGTGTTCAGCATCACCCAGTGTGCCGCAATACCCAGTGTGCAGCATCACCCAGTGTGCCGCAATACCCAGTCTGCAGCATCACCCAGTGTGCAGCATTACCCATTGTAAAACATTACCTAGTGTGCAGCAATACCCAGTGTTCAGCATCACCAGTGTGCAGCATTACCCAGTGTGTAGCATTACCCATTGTGCAGCATCACCTAGTGTGCAACAATACCCAGTGTTCAGCATCACCCAGTGTGCCGCAATACCCAGTGTGCAGCATCACCCAGTGTGCCGCAATACCCAGTGTGCAGCATTACCAATTGTGCAGCATTACCTAGTGTGCAACAATACCCAGTGTTCAGCATCACCCAGTGTGCCGCAATACCCAGTGTGCCGCAATACCCAGTGTGTAGCATCACCCAGTGTGCCGCAATACCCAATGTGCCGCAATACCCAGTGTGCAGCATCACCCAGTGTGCAGCATTACCAATTGTGCAGCATTACCTAGTGTGCAACAATACCCAGTGTTCAGCATCACCCAGTGTGCCGCAATACCCAGTGTGCCGCAATACCCAGTGTGTAGCATCACCCAGTGTGCTGCAATACCCAATGTGCCGCAATACCCAGTGTGCAGCATCACCCAATGTGCAACATCACCCAGTGTACCGCAATACCCAGTGTGCAGCATCACCCAGAGTGCAGCATTACCCAGTGTGCAGTATTATCCATTGTGCAGCATTACCCAGTGTGCTGCAATACCCAGTGTACCGCAATACCCAGTGTGCAGCATTACCCAGTGTGCAGCATTACCCAGTGTGCAGCATCACCCAGCGTGCAACAATACCCAGTGTTCAGCATCACCCAGAGTGCAGTATTACCCAGTGTGCAGTATTATCCATTGTGCAGCATTACCCAGTGTGCTGCAATACCCAGTGTGCAGTGTCACCCAGGGTGCAGCATTACCCAGTGATCGTTTCATGCTGCACAACTCAGTCACTGAGTGTCTCATTTCATTCCTAGATAACCTGTATGGAAGACTTGTGCCAGCAGAGGAGAATGGATGAGTGAGAAGATACATGCCCGTCTTTGGTGCTGTACGGAATAGTATGGCACTTCGCTACTCAGCACGACCCAAGTCGTCACATTTTCAGCCACCATCCTGAGGCCAGAATTCCTTTCTGCGTGGAGGTGGAAGGTATGTGACCCCCACCCACATGCCCAAGTGTCCTTACTGGATGTCACGAATGCCTAGAATTTTCTCCTGAGAACTGTCAAGGTTAGATTAGGCTGAAATACACTTAAACAGACATAAGAGCAGAGAAGACATTAGATGGGCTCTGGATGAGAACCTCCGGCCAACTCCAGAAGAGAAATTCGGGACTAGCACTGTTACATACTTATATATGCTGCAGTTTCATTTTTGCTTTCCATTTTCTTTGGAAATGACTAATATATACAAGAACACAAAGATCAGTGAAGCATCTTGCAGTGTTTCTCGTTCACTCCTGCAATGTACACTATAACACATTCTACAGAGGGAACAATGTTATTCTCTAAGGTAACATACTTTTATATGAAAAATTAAATACATTCCAGGACAAAATGATGCATATTTTATTGCTCCCCATTGTTAGTGTTCTTTAGGTGATTGTGTTGTGGGACAAAGGATACTTGTCAGGTGAGATCGTTTATGAGTCTTTGGTAGAATGAGTTTGCTTCGAGATGCACATTAAGTGTTTTGATGGTTTTAGTGCATTTTGGAGGTGAGATTAACTGCTGGGCCGAGCTGTATGTTGGCAATGCAAACTGCGTGAAGTATTTAGCAAAAGTGACTTCAGTACAGAGAAACGCTTGTTAGCGATTATAGAAAACTGTAAGTCATGGTGGATTTTAATGGCAGTCTCTGAAAAAAATGTACTCTTTAGCTACAAAAAACATGCAATTACAAAATATTTACAATTTTCAAAGAATCACGTCTCTGTTAAAACACAATTCATATAAATATGATTTACATAATGTAATAAATATGTAAATTTACCAAAGTTTCAGTTTCTTTTTTGTTTAAAAATATGTTACAGAACATAATTAGTAATAATTATTTCCTTGCTTATAGTGATGTATAAATCCATTGAGTTAATTATACCACTGCGTATTAACCAACTTTCATTATATTAAAATGATTTTCTATTTAACATATTCAAACAGCCATGTGTCCATTTATTTGGTCTGCATAAAGGAGGTCTTCAGACAAACATACCTTATACAGCTTCTAACAGAGGATTCTGAATTTATCTTAAGGCGATCAACCCTTCAAGAACAGGCAGCGACGCATTACACTGTATAAGTTTCCATGGGAACTGCGATCCAGAATATTGTGTATTTAACCTATGCATAAATAAACCCTGCTTCTCTTTGATGGAGAGCAGTCTGCCTTACAGCTCTCCTGCCCTCAGAAAGCACACCTGGCAACTTTTTTTCATGAGTTTTGGTTTTGGATTTAGTTTTGAACCAGAAGCAGCTGAAGAGGAACAGGATATGTCGGGGGTGGTGGTGGTGGGGGGGGGGGGTTGGTCTCACAGAATCCTCACTCTGATTTAGAACCACATTCACAGAAAGTACCATATTTTATCATGAGAAAAGACCATTTCTGACTGCAGATCTGAGACTGGCTCCGATTCATCAACAGGCCAATCAATAGTATTCTAAGCATAGTATTCAATAGTATTCCGCACTGCCTGTGACTATCCAGCAGGGGGCAGCATTTTATAAGACTTTATAGGACAAGCTCACAACAAGAGATGCATTAAAATTTAAGACTTGACCAGTGTGGTTTTTGCAGCAGCAGACAGCAGTATTTTTTCATGGGGACAAATGGATAATGAAGGCTGACAACGTGTGTCCATACTAACTTCCAAAGAGTATGAGAGTTTAGCGGGCTGAAGAGGAGAATTCCTCCGGACGACATGACGTGCTATGATTAAATCCCGAACTGAGTCTCCGCACAGATCATCATGGCTCTTTCCAAGTGCTCCCAGAATCCACCGCTGCATATGTTTCCCTGATCTGGCAGGGCTGTGAACCACCGACTGAGGCTGGGGACGGTGTACTCCTCAGTTTGCTCCGCAGTCAAACAGACCAGCCATCTTTGATCCCAGCTTCACTTGACTGAAGGAGGTCAGCCCATCTGAAGCTGAAGCGCGTCAGTATACTCAGCGTGGCAAAGCCATGGAAGAGCAGACTCTCTCTGGATACGGAAGGATGGGAACATGGTACTTTGCACACATACATTACACACGTTTTTCGCTATAAAGACAACACATTAATGTCCTTTTCATATTTTCCTTTAAAATGACAGAATAAACAATGAAAATGGCAAAACTATAATAATAATAATAATAATAATAATAAAAAAAAACAAAATGTATCCTTAAAACTGGATTATATTTGGAATACCTTCCTTTTACAACCAAAAGATTTAAATAAAAGGTAGCTAAGGATTGTGCCATGTTGTCATGGTGACTGATAGCCCCTTGTTGTCACGGTTTCTGACTGACTGATTCTAGGGTCGCTGTGGAAATGTTCCAGCGTAAAGGTGAGAGACATAGGGTAGGGTGGAGGGCAGGGAAAGAGAGGTCCAGGTTGGGTCGTGAGTGTAGGGATCCAGATTATTCCTGCCTCATGCATAGAGGACAGCTGGGGCTGTCAAAGGTACATGTGCGCTGAGATTAAAGGTACATGGAAACAGTGGGCCAGGAGGGGGCGGAGTTTGTTTAGCTGCCAGAACTGAGCATGCCCAGTAGTTTCCCGGGGTCCATGCCCTGCTGCTGAGCCATCTTTTGTACGTCAAAGCCCATGTGCATCAGGAACTGGACCACATTCATCTCCTGGCCCGTGAACTGGTCCCGGACAGTGGGGCAGGTGGGGTTGCAGTGGGGCCAGGGGCAGCTGTCGATCAGGTGCACGGGGCAGCCCTTGGGCGCCGTCTTGTTGTTCCTGCTGTTGTCGTGGAGACTGCGGTCCCAGCAGTGCAGAGCCCTGGGCAGAGAGGTGCCTTTGACCTGGATGTCCGTCCAGTAGCTGTGCAGGACACAGGAGGACCTCGTCAGGCGTGGGACATTTCACAGGCAGTGCTTTAAGGCCAATTCATACTTTCATTTGCTCATGGGGAGACGTAACGTAAACTTTGTCATCAGGGGTTTGCTGCAGATGGCTGCAGACGTCTGCAGACGGTGCGCGTGGAGCCCAGATTTTTTCTGTATAGCAGTGATCGTGCAAATCTTGCATATGACCAAGATAATTGACTAGGTACTTCCAGTAGATGGCAGCACCGACTTTCACAGAGCAGAGGCCAACCAAGAGAAAGTAGCATCCGCAGCCAAATGTAGCATGAACACAAGCTGCTGCATGCACGACCATCCGCAGCCCGAAAGTGAACACAGAGAAGTGATGTATGAACAGGCCGGTAATGCACCAAGGAGGAACTATCGATGTTTCTCACCTTCTCGTGATGACTTCGTGTGACAGACAGGCTGGCGCAAACATGGCCCTGGGGGACACATAAAAGTATGACACACCAATGGATACAAATGGAAGAAGATAATCACATATTTTACCAAATATCTCAGTTTTTGTGTGTTGCATGCAGTCGTTCCTGGATACTCGTCAACCCAAATTTCCAGCAAATGCTGCCCCTCTGCCATAGACCAAAGCGATCCCTTTGCTGCAATGTTAGTTAAATGTTTGTCAGAACCCGATCTGTAAAGCCTACCTGATCTGTAAAGCCTAACTGATCTGTAAAGCCTACCCAATCTGTAAAGCCTACCTGATCTGTACAGCCTACCCGATTCGTTACTTCCAGGTCCAACTGTGCTCGGGCACAGTTAGCGATCACACTGGATGTGTACCATGCCCAAGACCCACTGAACCGTGCCCAGGCCCATCTCTTCAATGGGGTGGCACAAAGAGGATGGTAAGGAACGATTACACTAGTCAAACTAGACTTGGGGGGGTCAAACATGCCTGGGCACCAGATCCACTAGTGTCAGTACACCCTTAGACCACCTCCAAGCTATGGGCCTGGTGAGAGAGTGCTATGGGCAAAGGGTGCTTACGGGACATCCTTCAGCGTGTTACGCAGCTCACTGCCCAAGTTTTGAATGTAGCGCCACTGGCCCTCCTGCAGTGGCTGCCCCGTCAGGTGGATGTTGTCCACAGTGAGCTGAGCCTCGTCGAACAGCCACTGCACCACAAACACGGGACCTGTGGGGGGGGCATGCACAAAGTGAGGAAGACTTCATTCAAAGTGAGGACGACGTAGATAGTGAGTATACACAAAACCAAAAATAATGGCATATATGTTAAACTAGTGACAAATATAAATGTAAAAACTTAAATACGGCTTGTAATAACAATGTTTGGAAAGATTCACTCACACAAACACAACACACTCTGTCAGTCAGCAGCTACGCACCCGCCATAGAGTGCATTAACTCCAGTACGCCCTTTCCCCGGACAGCAACACTCACTCTTTATGGTGGGATAGACTCTGTAACCGAAGAAGCAGTTCCACTCCTCTCCCAGGTGGGCCTGTCTGCAGCGGTCGGGAACCACCCCATTCCAGTACCTGCAGTTTGGGTTGGGGATCAAAGGTTAGAGGTCACACACCATGCTCTGAGGAACACCCACAACAGTGCTCAATGATCCATTTATAAACAAGTTTGGTGATGTGTTCAAATGAATGAAAATGCTACATATCCCACCAGACAAACACGTAAACACAAATGGCAAATTCCTCCAGAGATAAAATGCTTTCTTCCATGTTAAGAACATGTGACCGGTCACATGACCCCCAAGGGGGCCGGTTCTTACTTGATGCCTCTTTTGATGGCGTCAGTGGGGGCACAACTGATGGTGTCCAGGCAGTCGGTGCAACGATACTGCTTGTTATCCAGGAACCAGCCCGAGTCAGACAGGCCCCTGACCTGGATCCCAGTGTGGCCCAGTTCCTCCAGCAGTTCCGCCACCCGGTCCACGTTGAGCAGGACTCCTGTCCCCCCGGCGCTGCCCCAATGGAGGACGATGTGTGAGTCGCCCCAGCAACAGAAACGCACACACGTTCCCAAAGCTATGCAGTAACACCCTGAATTCCCCACCGACCCCTTTTTACTATAATCCATGACCCTTCACCAGAAGCTCTAAAGACAGATCACAGTCGATTAAAATAAAAAATACCGGCATCAGCAAAACAAAAAGTATGAAAAATGTGCAAAAAAGATCTATTCCCAGGCATTTTCCCAGACAGCCGATGGGTGAGTGGACCGGCAAAACGTTGGCAGAATTCTTATTGGAATTCCACCCCCCCCCCCCCCCCCCCCCAGAAAAATTTATCATGGGGGACTGCAAAGTCTAAGGCTGATTTTTAATCCCAGTCCAGCCCTGGACATCCCTACAGCATCAGCTTTTCTGTCCTCACCAGCAATCGTAGAGCCTGCAGACACACATGCACACAGACAGACAGACGCGCGGACCACAGCTCACCTGCTTCCAGCCAGCAGCAGGACCTTGGCGTTCCCCAGACCCTTGCTCAGCAGCTCCTTCACCACCTCCTTTATGATCAGAGACCCCATGAAGGCATAGCCACCTGCACAAAGCGGCAGAGAACGTAAAAATATCGAAAAACTCTGGAAAGTACATACATACATCATGTGGGAGAGATTATTATTTATAGACCAGTGATGCATTAGTGCTACAGGGGTGCAGCATACGTCAGCTCAGGAGGTGTCTGCTTACTTTGGTCTGTCCTGGCGGCGGCTCCACTCCATGCATCGCTGGAGCAGTAGGGGATGAAGCTGGAATGACAGCATTCACACGGTGACTCCTCTTGTCACGCTCCTGCACAAGGCCCGCCCCCTGTTTCCATAGCAATGCAGCCCCCCCCCCCCCCAGGCTTCATGACCCCTCCTTGACCCACCACATTTTTCCTGGGACCCCCCGACACTCTAGGGATGTGCATCTCCATCTCTGAGGCCGGTGTGACACTCATCTCGATACATTGCCAACAATTCGATACATTAAAGATGCATTTGAAGCGACTACCATTGCAATATGATAAGATTCACCTCAACTGCAATCCAGTGTGATTCCATATGATTTGATTCAACACAATTTGATTCAACGCTAAACGATGTGATGCAAAAGAATATGATGCTATGTAATCTCAATGTTGTTTGAGAACTCGAAATGAGACAGTGAGATTGACTAACAGTTTAGAGAGGGGGGGAGAATATAAAATTATTGGTCAAAAATTATTCGTATTTTAGCCCTGCGATTGGTTGGCGCCCTATACTGGGTTATTCCCTACCTTGTGCACCTAGCCTCCAGGATAGGCTCCAGACTCCCCCGCGACAATGAATAAGACAAGTGGGTACAGAAAATGGATGGATAGAAGCCGGATTTTACCGATGCAAAGATGTTAGAAACCATGCATCCCGAGTTCATCCCCAATTGTATCCATTTTGATCTGTGCAATCACATCGTAAACTTTTGTGCACCTTTCAGATTCACACACGTTCACAGCTAGAAACCAGTGAGAAACAGAGACACAGAAACAGACACACACAGCACAGGGTCAACACCAGTGTGAGGAGCACCTACACCATGTTGGCGTTCCACCAGTGTGGGTTTTCTTCAGGCAGCGGCGACAGTATTCCAGTCCCTGGAGAAGACAGGGACACAAAGGAACGTCATTCCCAAACTCACAACACACACACCATAGCCAGCGCTTAAGAAAAACACCATTTCACATTCTTTTAGCCACTTGTAGCTTTTCATAACAACACAAGGTTATCAGTCTTATTAAAGAAGCCAGAGTCAGCCCTCTATGTCCACAAGGTCCGCATCCGTGGATTCAACCCACCGTAAATCGAAAGAAAATTCCTGAAGGTTGCAAAAATCAAGCCTTAAATTTGTAATGTGCCAAGCAGTATGCTGAATCCACAAGAATGAAGTGATGTGTAGGCAGACCCTGCTGTAGGCTGCATCTATGTACTGTACAGACTTTTTTTATTTGTCATTATTCCTTGAACAATACAGAATAACAACTGTTTACATACCATTTATATTGTACTAGGCATTACAAGTAATCTATAGATGATTTAAAGCCGTGTTTCCCAGTTCGGTCCTCGGGGACCCCCAGGTCCACGTGTTTGCTCCTTCCCAGCTTCCTGGCAGACAGTCCACATTTTATATGGTACAAAACGTGGACTGCTTGCGGGTCCCCGACGACCAGATTGGGAAATACTGATTTAAAGTATACGGGACGATGTGCGTAGATTATTTGCAAATAGTACCCTGTTTGAACATCTAGGATTTCGGTATCTGCAGGGGGTCCTACAACCAACCTGTCTTGCTGAGCGGCCATTTTGTTGAACTCATGAGCCTCCTCATTGTCTCAAATCTGGCGTCACAGTTCACTCTGTTAAAGCAGTACCATCCACCTGGTGAAAACAGACACATTGTTGTGCACAAGAACACGTTAACATGTGCCCGAAATTAATTCTTCAAGTGAACGTATTAATTTTTGTTAATGTCCTAGCATCTGTAACATCACATTATGTAATAACTCGACAAAATGTAACAAATTTTCATCACATAATGTGATGTAATTACATAATGCAGTTTCACATTGTGCAATAATGCATTATGTTATATAATACAGTAATAACTAAAATGTAACAAATTTATAGACTACATTATAATTGGAATTGCAACATTTCGCTATTATTATCATCATCATTGTTATTATTACCATCATTCAGTTTGCTAAATTCTGTAGAGTTATTACATAATGCAACATTATTACATAATGTGTAGTTACATTATCACACACCAATTGTCTGTGAAAGTTCACAGTAACAAACACTGACCTTCTAGAAAGACCAGCCATCGTTTGCTTCCTTTGGATTCCTTCATGTAATACCTGCAGAACCCAAAAATGGAAAAGTTTAAATCAAAAGCAAACCAGTAGCTGGTTTAACACCACCTCCGAATGACCAGACTGGCATGTCATGTTCCTAATGCAGATTATCAGGCTAGTTACTAGTTACCAATACACTCGTCCTACAATCATTAAGAAATGGCATCTAATTAAATGTTTACTTGTTACTGCTTGTGAATAGGGGTGTAGGAAGCAGGGGGATGAGAGGGGACTTGGATCCCTAATATATAATTTGGTTTAATTCACCCTCCCCAATAAATAGATCTTTGTATTTATTAAGTTGTGTCCCCGGGGGCGGCATGGTGGTGCAGTGGTTAGCACTGTTGCCTCACACCTCTGGGACCCGGGTTCGAGTCTCTGCCTGGGTCACATGTGTGTGGAGTTTGCATGTTCTCCCCATGTCGTCGTGGGGTTTCCTCCGGGTAATCCGGTTTCCCCCCCACAGTCCAAAAACATGCTGAGGCTAATTGGAGTTGCTAAATTGCCCGCATGTGTGAGTGACTGATGCGTGAGTGTGCCCTGCGATGGACTGGCCCCCCATCCCGGGTTGTTCCCTGCCTCGTGCCCATTGCTTCCGGGATGGGCTCCGGACCCCCCGCGACCCAGTAGGATAAGCGGTTTGGAAAATGGATGGATGAAGTTGTGTCCCCCTCCCCCCAATATTAAACATTCTCCTGTGCTGTTGCTTGTGAAGTACGTTTGTAAGGTTTTGTTCACACATTTACAAATCTATGTTTTTCTACATATCACATCAAATTTTGATTGTATGAATATGACTGACCAAGAATATATAGATAAACACTTTTAATAAATATCGTAGTAACTGTGGGAGGTGTAAAAGTGGTGTTACTTTCTGTTCCCAGCAGACAGAAAAGGGATGAATCTGGCTGTGAAACACACTGAGGCTGAAGTACATTTACCGCACATCCCATAATAAGGTAGGATGAAAGACTAGCAATTCAGATTTCAATTCACTACATTCACCGAAACAAATGTGATTATGTCACTGTAAAAACAAAAATAAACCTGGAGTTGATCCAGTTTAGAATAATCAGCATCCAGGTAAGAAGAACCAAATCTTATGTTACCCAAAACTACCCAAGCACTGTGTTGGATCTTATGATACAACATGTTCAGCATTTCTGGTTTTGGACACTTCCATTCAAATCAGCTGAGGTGGAAAGTTCAGGTCCTTAAAGTACAAATCCCGACCAAGATTTTATTTTAACCAACCAGTTGAGCATAAAGAGTCACAGTCAAGGAGTACCCAGCTGATTGGTTGAAACAAAATCTTGGTCTGGATTTGTACTTCCTGGATCGGAAGTTTCCACCTCTGCAAATCAGTGTGTCTTACAGTGCATAGGGCTGGATGTGTACAGGATTAACGTGCAATAAATACCTTACTCACTGGTCAAACAGGAGTGTCCCTTCAGTCCTAAACTCTCTGAGGCCACAAACTCTTCTACACACACACACACATGCCACAGGAGGGGCTAAAACTGAACTATACTGTTACATTGTATAGATTTACATTTCAAGAACAGATGGTGGTTGCAATAAAAATTTGCAATAAGAGGCACGCTAGTTGTTGCTGTCGCAGTGTGTTTCTCAGTTACACCCTTTAGTTTCAAGCCGAAAGCAAATATTTAAGATGGACAGATATAACGTCAACTAAGTTATACATCGATAATAACCCCTTCATAAAACCTTTCACATCATTTTGATCCCTTCAAATACTTTAGAATACAACCTGCCGCTGCCCAAAACGTTATTTTTTTTTTTAAACAAGTGCATATTAATTACTTTGAAGCCCACAAGCAAACACCTGTGGGTTTATGAGCACTTTAATTTATTTATTTTTTTTACAGTTTCACAATTAGGATAAAATGACTATTTCATCCTAAAGTGCCTCCAGATTTTCGTACCCTAACTACAATTCTCCGAAGCCAGAGCCTTGGACAGTGTGATTGAATCGGAGACCAATGACCACCAACTTCCCGGTATTTCCGTAACGGTGAATCATGTCAGCCGCCAGACATGGGCCAGAGCTAATGAAAACGCTCTTGTAATACCTGATTCATTCACGGTGATTACCCTTACTGGGAAATAAAACAAGCTCTAATCGCAGGCGGGGGGTGGCATTTATAGCAGACAGCCCTACTTCCAAAACAGCTGAAACAAACATCATCTTACGGAACCAAACGAGAAACACATTTATGAAGAATCTGTGTTTTTCTGTTAGTATTAACATGGTCTTTCTTCTTCCCCTTCCTAAACAGCTTTCTGGCCTGCAGCCTGATCTGAATTACATCATGACTGGGAGGAGACACCCAAGAACAGAATTTCACATTAGGCAAGGAGGAAGCTGATGGGTCACAGAGTCCACAAGACCCCCCCCCCCCTTCCCCCAAGTTCGCACTAGCGGCGCCTGTATGAACTCTTATTGCACTTCCCATCGATGTCTGACCTTTTGCGTGCACATCTCGCTGGAAAGCGAACAAATCCATAGCGAGGTGTTAAATAATTAGTCCAAAGAGGTAAGTTTCGAATGCTTAATTAGTCCCATGCGAGCGGTGAGTATCGGCATTCCTCATCAGCACCAGCAATAGTGGAATTTGCACGGCAAATGCATCGGCTTTGCCTGTTCAATCTACGCCTTGACGGGCAACGGGTAACACTGCACTAGCCGAGTGAAACTGCTAGAAACTGCTGCAACTCTATAGGACACTGTAGACAAACCTAATAAAAATCTGTATTAAAAGATTTTCACGCAATTTAATAAGCCATCTACTCGCGTTTTCAAATGAACTGCGAATATATGCATCAGACAAATTAAGACGAATATTGTTCGACAAGCCAACCTTTGGCTTAATGGGTTTTAACTCAATCATTATTACACCCACTCTTGCGATTCTGTATTAAAACAGAAACGTTTTCATTTGGTTTATTTCATGTCAGTTGCTGATATGCTTACCAGGGAAAGGAGCGTCAGTCTGCCTTTGCTAATTCTTACTTTTGTTAGTCTATTGAAAATTACCATTGTACCGGAAAGAACACTTCTTTACACTAAAATTCGCAACCACTGCTCTGCCTTAGATGTTCACATGTAGAAAATATTTTTATTGAAGCCAAATGTAATTCTTTCCTATAATGATGCTCTATTTCTATAGCCGATTAAATTCACGGGACAGCTCAAAACACCTGTTATAGCCACGAAAAATAACTGATGCACCAAATAAGTTTCTGCGGGATTAGAGTTCAACGGTCATTAAGCCTAATATTAGAGTTATATAATGGCCTATGTATGAAAGTAATGTATTTATTTAATATCTTTTATGTTACTTTGCAATATTTTCTTATTTCCTGTGTATTCCGCTCTCATTTCTCCAACTTCTTTGAGTCCGCCATGTTTCCTATAAGATAAACTCGACATAACATGTAAATTCAGTTAAGGCTAGCATTGAAAATATATCTTGATTTGTGTAACAGTTATACTATTGTAGGCTATTATATACCTCCGCACATACTATATTGCACTGACCCCACCCACCCCGTTTTACGTTACAGTGTTACTCTTTTTTGTATATTTTGTACAATAAATGTTATTCTACTGACGGTTTTGTTAACACGCCTTCCGTTTAACCGTATACCGGTGCAAAGTGAATTCACACTAAAAATGAATGAAACTGGAGCGATGGGCACGTACCCCGCCGGGCTTCCGTCGTTACATGTGACTGATGTATTCTCCAAGAAGTGCAGCTTCATGTCGTAGTCAAGATTCTGAGCGGAGCAGGGATACAACGACTGCGCCAGGTTCTTCACTTGGGTCATGAAGTTGTCTATATTCTCCTCGACTGCGGTGAAATCCAAGGAGAAGCTCTCGGTGGTGTCCCCCCGGTCTCGATATGTAGGAGAAGGCTGTGCCCGACGTGGCTGGGAGTTACGGCCCCCGCGGGATTTTCTGCCTTCAAGGGCTCCGGACTGTAGTAATGCCAATAATAAAACCGAATGAAACAGCTTCATCGTCCTCATTCTTTGACTTAGGCGATCACTGTTCATTTCTTCTTTTGCAGTTTTTACTTCTTTTTCCCCCCCCAACAGATTCCCCTGTTTGTTATTAGAAGCAAAACACACACAAAAAAGTAATAAAGTAGTGTAAAATGAATGGAGAAACTCAAAAATATGTCGTTAACTTGAGACAATATCGGTAATTAGATCAAATCCGGAGAACAGTTGAAATAAAGTACAAATAAATTCAGTTCATTACACCTTGTACAAAAGACAAACAAAAAAACAAAAATAACTTTCACAGTAGGTAAAATCAGTGTCTAAGTACCATCTTTTTCATACATTCCCAGTGTTTTACTAGACCAGAACTGTCAATATTGTCATTGATTTAGTTCCCTATGTAGAGAATTAATAAAGCTTCCTGCTATATGCTCTGGATTTTTATTCTAACGTTACCCTCTTTCCGATCCCTCGTGGACCAATCATTGCAAAGGGACGTACTGCAGGGCGTGCTCTGCTAAGACAGCCCCCCTCCCCTTTAATTTATTAAGAAAGAGGCCCACGCGCTGGTTCTTTTGATCTCCGTCGTTTTATTTGATGTGGTGGTTTGACTTGGCTTCGGGCATCCATTTGTCATTCCACACAAATTTACAGTGAGAATAATTCTCTTGTGACGCACGCCACTTTAAAAACTCAAATCAACAAAAACAAAAATAGATCAAATCGATAATTCACGCAAGACTCGTGCCGTCAACAAACGATGTTATTTTACAGTTTTTAGGCTACCGCAAATATAGTTATATAGCACGAATCATCCCTAAAACATTTATGTGTTTATTTGCTTATACATATGTCATGACATGAAGTAGAAGTATTAGGATTATTCAAAATATCTGACTAAAAAAATGTAAGCAAAACAGGTGAACACTTGATTTTCGGTGGTTTGCAATTAGACAGAATGTTCAGAATGTCAGCTGTTGAAGCTAAAGCATGTTTTAAGGATCATATTTCCCGCTTTAATGCAATTGAGAGAAGAAGAAAAAACACTTCATTCCGACGGTAGATGAAAATTGGGTGCATACAGGTAACAGATTAAGGACCTCTCCCGTGGCGTGTATACAAAAAACACCAATTAATGGAGCTAATTTCTAAAATAATAATAATAATAATAATAAAAACACAACTATAGCCAAACGTCTTTAAAAAGAATCGCATAGTTCTTTAATGATATCTGGAATTCAGAAGATGACGCCCAGGAAACCAAAACATATACCCCGGGTTGGTTTATTTCATAATGCTAATGCATTTGTACTTCATATGCTACATATGCATAAATTGTATAATGAAATTATATTTAACCTTTAGCCGTTTCGTGTATGCCCTGGAATTTAATGGTAAATACGTCCAATATTCTTACCTTCCTTTCTCATTCAAGCAGAAAGACACGTGCACGTGAACGGAAGGACGGGACGTCGACGCTTTTATTTGCACGGGGCCCCATACGATCAAAGCAACCATCACTCTTTCTTTCCCTCCACTCTCTCATGCCCCACCAAATTAGCTTTCTATACTGAATTTCTCTAAGCCAAGTCCGCACCTATGCGCAGGAATGTCCCACTGGGGGCTGAGGTTTCGCGGATTATGTATTCTGTAGGATCTCTTTATAAAAGGAGCTACGTTTAAGCCATCCTGTGATGCCCTTCGGTTTAACGAGCGAAGAGTAAAAGCGGAGATACTGACAGGTTAAATTAACCCGTTACTGATTAGCGGTTGTCCCTAGCTCAGCGCAGTCCTGTAATTTACAGCATTACGGGATGTCAAGTCAACGCTCAGTAACTTTTAGTAGGCCTACTTTAACATTAACACGGATGTCTTGCTAAAAAGAAATATTTCTTTTGCTATTGAATGACCACTCTGGAACAGTAATGTTGTTCCCGTCCTTTTCAGTGAGGTTGATCATCTGTCCAACGAAGATGTTGAAACATGACATCCGTGTATCTGGCCTCAAATTGGGAGAATTTGACGCTGAAACTAATCCCACCATTTTCAATAGTTTACTTTTCCTAATATTTCATACATTACATCCTGTTTCACATACCTGTATACTCTGATAAGTATAAACTAAAAAAAACGAAAGAAAAATATCTTGAGATTATAGCAAATGTTGTTAATGTGTTGTTTGTTATAATAATTAGTTCCAAGACCTATTTACCCACTGGTCAGAAACAGACAAATGAAAGTCGGCTGATATAGGAAATTGAAACCCCGCTGTAAAATGCGGACTTATTTTCGCAAAGTTGCCAATAAATGCAACGGCAAGCGGTTTCGCACTTTGAAGCTAAATAAAATAGAGCCTGTGAAGTTATATAAATCATTTTTTCCTGAAATTCTTCTTAAAGATACTGCGTTTCTTGATCGGTCTTTCCACCTATAATTGCTATGTTAATTGGCTTATTTTTGTTACGCATAGAGGGGGGCTGTCAATGATGTCTTAATTAACCGTTGCGACCAATAAATACATAAAGGCATTAGAGTTTTATAGACTTTGAGGGTTACCCCTGCTAGGATTTATCAGGCATCGCGGCGGTGAGATTAAAGGGGGATAGACGGGCGGTGTTAATAGACCGCTTAACTTTGAAGAGCCCTGTTGTTCTTGACGGTAGGATGGGATTAATTTATGAAGCAACAGGGTAGCCGGGAAACGCTCTCTTGTGGCGCTGTTTTAGGGATTGTCATATCAGGAGCGGCCTTTTGTTAAAATGTAAAACAAGATCACAATAAACACACACTCCCGGGTCGCTATTCCATTCAGTTGAAAGCAAAGAGCTCTATGCCGAATCTGTCCATCAATTACTCCAATAGGCATTCATGTGTTGAGTCGGCCATTTCAAATACATCGCTGCTATTATGTGCCTTCAACTTTCAATTAAAGGCAATAGGGGACAGCTCTATTTAACTCATTAATGCTGGCAAGAGACGTCCAGAAGCAGTCGGCAGTTCAAGGACAAGGAGTAAAGAGTAGGCAGCATGCCATGCAGGCAGTGGAAATTCCGCGACGAGCACGTTGCTTAGTGAAAAGACCGCTCTCATTTGCGAATCGACGTCCAGAGGTGCAAATAACTAACAGTTATTATTATTATTATTATTATTATTATTATTATTATTATTATTATTATTATTATTATTATTATTATTTATTGCTATATATTTAAGTTTTAATAATATCTGGGGGTACAAATTTGAAGCAATAAAAGCTTTTCACCTGTAGATTGCAGGTTCTTAATCTATGTGTCTTCAATATAATAAAATCGATAGACCTAAAGTGTTCGAAAATAATTCTTAACTTTAAAATAAAGTTAACTTCTAATGCACAGTGGAATGAGTACAATTGCGGTACAATTTGCCTTTGCCTTAAAAATGTTAGAAGCTACTACAACAATCATGCGATTTAACGCAAGTAATGACATTCTAGTCAAAGCATAATTACTATGAAGAAGTCTTGATATTGATTGTATAAAAAAATTGTATAACGGATGGATGTATTATCATATGTTTAATATTTAATGCTAAACTGGATTTTGGATTTTGTCTGAGCCAAAGGCCTCCTTATGAGTTTTTGGTTTTTGGGTCATGCGATTATGGAGATTACAAATGATGCGGAAAGCTGCCTGGATGATTAGAGGTTCCAGGTTCGGTGAGAGGTGACCCACTGTATCAGCTGCAGGGTCACCTTCTTGTGAAACTCACACCCAGGGAACTGATGGTTCTCATTGGGGAACTTCAAACAGATGCTTACAGAGATCTGGACATGTGGTGCCCACCCACCCCTCTCCTAGGGGAAGGGCCTCTGTCCCTCATTGAGTCCCTTTGACTTCTACCTCCGGTTTTTATCACACTTCATCCCGGGCACAGAAGCCTTTCAATCATTCACAGATGGGGTGCTCAGGAACCCCCCCCCCCCCCACCACCACCACCTATATCCCCTCCCTCACTTAAACACCGAGTAGCAAGAAGGTTGGGAATGCCTCGCTGTGGGCTGAATATGTCACTATACTCATGGAATACTTGATTGTACTCATGGAATATTTGACTG
The DNA here is from genome assembly GCF_023856365.1 of Brienomyrus brachyistius. Classification (NCBI taxonomy): domain Eukaryota; kingdom Metazoa; phylum Chordata; class Actinopteri; order Osteoglossiformes; family Mormyridae; genus Brienomyrus; species Brienomyrus brachyistius. Next base: position 1,307,132 of record NC_064554.1, read on the forward strand.
TACCCGTGGAATACTTGGTTGTACTCATGGAATACTTGACTGTATTTGTGGAGTACTTGATTGTACTCATGAAGAACACTCTCTGTACTCTTTTATAGATACATGGAGTGGTCACTGATGTAGTACACATTTACAGGTCCTAGCTGTAAACATTATAATGCTCTTTGGTTTCCATGACTAGGATTCTGTTGTGATCCTTTTATTGTGCTTCTGTTTGATACATATTTAGTATTTGCCCTATATGACTTTTCACACCAATGGTCGTATTTGAGCAGGGTGGCATTCATGGCTGTGCCATGGTTAGTGCAATCGTCTCTCTGGAGACCAGGTTTTGAGTCTATGCTTTAGCTCTTGTGTGTGGAGTCTGCATGTTCTCCCCATCATTGTGGGCTCCCATCCTCCATTCTTTCACACCTTGAGCCTGTTTTTTTCAGGATATACTCTGAATCCCTGCGTCACAGGTGATGAAGATGGTTTGGTGTATTTATGACTTTTTCTTTCAATGTCACATAGATATCAATATGATTATTAAGAGCAAGAGGCTAGATATAGTCGAACTCACCTCGACGCACGGCTTGGCTGCGGCCATAAGGTGGTCGGTGCCTGTCGCGGTGGCAATCCCTGAAGCTGCTGGTGGACACCGGTGGTGAGGGATGCCGTCAAGCTGAAGAAGGAGTCCTGTGGGACTCCAGACGCAGCTGATAGCTACCGGCGGGCCAAGCAGGATGCGGCCTTGGCGGTTGCTGAGGCAAAACCTCGGGTGTGGGAGGAGTTTGGCAAGGCAATGAAAAACGACTTCCGGACGGCTTCGAGGAGATTCTGGTCCACCATCCAGCGGCTCAGGGCGGGAAAGCAGTGCAACATCAACACTGTTTATGGTGCCTGGTATTACAATCTTTATTTTTTTTAATTATTTCTTAACCCAGTCCTTGCAGACCCCCAGGTGGTCCATGTTTTTGCTCTCCCCCAATTCCCTGGCAGTTGGGAGAGGGAAAAAAAAGGACTGGGTTGGGAAATAAGTGCAATATTCAGACACTTCAGCGTCAGTGTGCCCCCATTTGCCAGTGTATGTCCAGTGTATGACCAGCCTGTCATATGTGCTGAGCTTTTCATGCTGTCACTATTTAAGACTATTTCTGCTGTACCCAGTTGACCCAGTTGTTCTGACAGAAGTCTCTTCCATATCATTGTCTAGCCTTCTGAGACTGTGACTGTTCTTCTGGCCCCTTTGCAGTCTTCTGCTTCAATGCATGGCCCTCTGCCCCAATCCCCAGTCCAATACTGCACTCCCTAGGCCTCTGCTCCTCTGCCTAGACTACTGTGATGTCATCTTGAAACACTGCTCCATGAATCAGTCTCTTTGGTTTCACTGTCAAATTCAGACTCTAGGTGCCAGGCACCAGTAAACCTGTGATATAGAACAGACATGCAAGCTGGTGCTGTTTATTGCCCCATTTTGGGTCGTTCCCTGCCTTGTGCCCATAGCCTCCAGGATCGGCTCCAGACCCCCTGTGACCCTGGAAAGGATAATTGGTTGCAGAAAATGGATGGATGGACATGTGCAGTTGAGAGCAAAGCTTGGGGTCTGAGGGCAGGGTCAGCCATTTACCCAGCACCCAACAAGCATTTCTGGGGATCAAGGGCTCAACAGATGGGATTCAAACCAGCGACCCCCGGATCACAGGCACAGAGACCTAACCTGCTGAGTCACACACAGCACTCGCATGGGCTCCAATTGATCTTCTCTCATGTCATGTGTGCGGGGCTACATACATGGGAGGGAGGGTGGGGGGCAGCAGGGCAGGGAAGCCCCAGTTCAGTTAGCCATTTATAATCACTTTTTCAATGACTGTCAACCTTCTTATGTTGAGTAATAATTTCAAGGCTTAGCCACTGACTCTAGAACTACCATGGCCATCCCTCCATCCATCCATACATCCATTCATCCATCCATCCATCCATCCATTCATCTATCCATTTTCAGATATATTAACAGGTAAGCCACTTGTCTCTTGTCATAAATACACATCTAAAATGTTTAGAACTGTGTGAAAGTCACTAAATATTAGAAGTTGATTTGTGTTGGAGAAGTGTAATTAGATGGAGGAACTGGAGTAACTGGAGGAACTGGAGTTACTGGGGCACCATCAAAATTCAGCAAGACTTCCGCTCTATGGTACCCAGGACGCATTCGCCTGGATCTTGGCATCTCTAGCGACATACCATCTCCAGTATTGATGTCAGAGGACAGGGAGAGTCTCTGCATGCATCTGCTGAGCAGTTTCCCCTTTTCCCTGCTCAGCAGTTGTATTGCTTCCAGATGATTGCAGGTTCAATGGAAACTGATTGCTTAAGACACAAGCTTCCAGTTGCAGTCTTCAGGTGCTCAGAGTTTAAAAGAACAGTTTTGAGTTAAAAGAAATTCTGGAAGGAACTTTTGGACCTTATTTAATGTACTGCTGTCCAAAACTGTCAGCAGGAGTTCCTTGAGCTCCATAAAGGTGTGGCCCAGGAGATTTATGCAATCGCATAAAGTTATTTTACTAAGCTACATTCCTCATTTTTGTCTCCACAGTGGAAGTCAGGCCTCATCAACATCACAATCACTGGTTGTCAAAGGCATTTCCAGGAGTTAAATGTCCTTTAATGACCCCCTACCTTCTAAGATAGCATGAAAAGGTTGTTTAGGTTACCCTTCAGGGAGAACAACCCAAATGGTATGCTGACACGTTTGGTGTACATTAGGCTGGGGTGAAAAAATGAAAATTTCTAATAGCAATTTCCAATAGTGCGGAAAAGTTGACACTGGACCTCGTTACCCATCCATCCATCCATCCATCCATCCATCCCTTCTCCAAACTGCTTATCCTACTGGGTTGCGGGGGAGCCTATCCCGGAAGCAATGGGCACGAGGCAGGGAACAACCCAGGATGGGGGGCCAGCCCATCGCAGGGCACATTCACACACCATTCACTCACATATGCACTCCTATGGGAAATTTAGCAAATCTAATTAGCCTCAGCATGTCTTAGACTGTGGGGGGAAACCGGAGTACCCAGAGGAAACCCCACGACGACATGGGAAGAACATGTGAACAGGCAGAGAGTCGAACCCAGGTCCCAGAGGTGTGAGGCAACAGTGCTAACCACCGCACCACCATGCCGCCCCTGACCTCGTTATTAAACTTGCAAATTATCTTTGAAATAGGTTAATATTTTCAGGTTCCGCAACGTGATCGAAGTTTCATAATTTCCCAAAAAAAGTTGATTTTCCCCGCATGGCTCTCATGTTGGGGGCGGCATGGTGGTGCAGTGGTTAGCACTGTTGCCTCACACCTCGGGGACGTGGGTTCAACTCTCTGCCTGGGTCACATGCGTGCGGAGTTCACATGCTCTGCCCATGTCATCGTGGGGTTTCCACCGGATACTCTGGTTTCCCCCCACAGTCTAAGACATGCTGAGGCTAATTAGATTTGCTAAATTTCCCATAGGAGTGCATATGTGAGTGAATGGTGTGTGAATGTGCCCTGCGATAGGCTGGCCCCCCATCCTGGGTTGTTCCCTGCCTCGTGCCCATTGCTTCCAGGATAGGCTCCAGACCCCCCGCAACCCAGTAGGATAAGCAGTTTGGAAAATGGATGGATGGACGGACTCTCATGTTCAAAAGAATTTTTTTTCCGGGAGTTAATTATTCCAATAGGGCGGAAAGGTCACTATTTTTGCAGTATAGTAACCCTACAAAATTTTATTAATTAACTCCCGAAAAAAAAATTCTTTCGAACATGGGAGTCATGCGGGAAACTCATCTTTTTGGGAAATTACGAAACTTCGATCGTATGGCAGAACCTGAAAATATTAACCTATTTCAAAGATATTTTGTACGTTTAATAATAATAGGTCCAGTGATAACATTTCCGCAGTATTGGAAATTCCTATTGGAAATTTTGTTTTTTTTTCACCCCACCCTAGTGTACATGTCTCCAGGTGGTAAAACCATTAGAACATGCTTTGCCCATGCATAAAGGTCAAACATGTTCCTGGAGATGTTTGTGGGTTGCTACAGCAACCTACTGTGTATTAGCAGGCCTCAGAAGCTCCTTGTTTGTTGAGAAGGCTGAATGTAGAGTATAATAGGGAGACACCAGTGCGTAAGCCTCCCTGGGCGTTTCCATGGATGTTCAGGGACTGAATCACTGAAACCCCTATGGCGCCCTTTCTGTAAGGGAGGAGAACTGAGTGGAAACCTTCAATTATCAGACAGGGCCTAGTCATCATTATCTGCACACAGGCTACCATCTTCTGCCACATGCTCTTGGAAATGGCTGCATAATCACGTTTGCAGCATTTATTGCGGAAAATGCTGCCGGCCACTTAAAAAAGTTAATCACCGAATAGAGGGAAATGAAAAACTCATTCAGAAAGCATGGGTGTTATGAATAAGTCAGTGTGTTATTTTTACTTTCCTTCATTTGGCTTTATAAACATCATCAGGACTCTTTTTTTGCATTTCACGGTGCTGACTATCAGGATAATGGGACATGGAGGTTTGCAGAGCCAAGACCTCTTTTCCTTTTCATTTTCCTTTGCCTGAACCCAACATTAGAGCAGGAATTCCATGTGGTGTCCAACACAGGCAAGCAAAGAATAGACTGCTACATTATTACAGACACTGTGATTATATAATGTGTGTGTTATACCGTATATCCAGGCTTTCGTTCACTGGTCCTTACTGACCATTATCTGTCTACCAATATGCTCTTTTTAACAGCTGGTTTGTTTTGGGACACGACGGCCGAATCCCAACGCCTACACTTCAGTCTACCGGGACAGACCATCCCAAACCCCCGCCTGAGAGACCCCTCCCCTGATGCTCAAGATATTCAGTCTGCTCCATCACCATGCTAATCATCTGGTGATCAGACCCTTAGTTATCCGAGTCAGACGTGCTTGAAGTCAGAAGACTTGAAATTTTGAGAGCGACTGTAATTACACATTGCAGTAACAGGGCGTACAATCCGTCTGCTGGGCTAATCAAGGAGTGTTAATGCAATACAGAAATGTTAGGTTTCATTTAAAACCTTCACCCTAAAGAAATGATGGCATAAGGCAGGGATGTTAGCTCTCCTGCATTTAGCTTGCCGCTTATGGACTCTCATGCTCATGCAAGAAATCTTATGGCAAATCTATATTATTCATATATTACATACATGTAAATGCGAGTGTAGATTTGTCTTGAATTGAAAATTTTACATCAGCCAGCTGACCAAAGTTGGCAACCCTGATGAAGCCGTAAGCAAATCCAAAAGTGAACTTAACTTAACCTTTCTCACCCTTAGGAAGCCTTGGCCATCAAACCTCGTAGTAATACCACAGGTCAGCAGCTAGTACTGTAATAGGTCATCAGACCTAGGGGCATAAGAAGATACCGATATAGCTGAGTATCATGATTCTATGTTTTGTGATACCGCATCGATTCCCAAGAACACTGTATCGGTATTTAATTAATAGTTTGCATGCAAAGATTCTTTGCAGAATGTTGTTCATTTTGTGTTGTGTTTAAACCCACAACCGCTAGATAGCAGTGTTGTAAACTGTCTTCAACCATTTGGCTCTCCAACGCAGCAATGTAAACTGAGACAGGAAGTAGCGTAAGGGCATACCGTTAACATTAGAATAATAATAATAATAATAATTATTATTATTATTATGAACCTGTTATGACTGATGTGCATAGAGGTATTTTATCACTTTATCACTTACACATTTCCATAACCTGACCGCCTTTTGTCTGATGGTCACGGACGCATTTTCAATTCTCCTCATATTGAGAAACGAGGATTTTGTTTAACAGTAATTAGTAATTCCATCAAATAATTCTGGCACGTCTTCAGTTAAGCTTATGATGACATTCTTGAAATGGAATTTGATATGCTTGCTTACAAAACCTGGCTCAGCCTCAGACAGGAAACAAAGATACGTCTTATTTTACCAGATGAAAAAAAAGCAAAAACAATAACAAAAAAAAAACCTCAAAAATGCAAAAACCACTTAAAATATCGCACACAGCAGAAAGTTCCCTGCCTTGCGTTCCCTTTCGCCTAGAAGGACATGATCAGTTACAAAGCTGGGTCTTAAATATTTGGCGTCAGAGGAAATTGGGGTTTGAGGTGGAAATTTCTCCCCCCCCCCTCCCCCCATCCCAGCAGTCTGCAGGTCCCCCTGAAAAAAAGATTCTACTGAAAAAAGTATGTAGCAAAACAAACAAATTTCTGATGAACGTTAGGAATCGGGCAGAAGAGGGAAAAGAGGGAAACTAGGATAACAGTCTCAGCTTCTGGAACTTTGCATTTGGCTGAGAGATCTGGCGGAAGAGAGCGAAGGCGTTTTAACGAGCATCTAATGAGTGTTTGACACCACGGTTTACCCAACTGGGGACATTGTTAATCATGCTAATAAAACGATACAAGTAATTTAACAAAAGGGTATATTATTATATATATTAAAAATAGATAAAATAATTTCTAGCTATACCACATGCATTGTTAGAATTGATCTGATTCCAGTTCACTTGTTGACTGGCCCAGTAAGGGGCCTTCTAGGATATGACACCTCACACATCTTCCGGGAAGGAGGATGACTCAGATCTCCCTGACATCATTGTTGGCCAATCAAAACCAGCGATCAGATAGCATGTGCCTTATAAGAACAGGTGATTGGACAGTGCACTGATTATCTCTAAAAGTTTCCCTAATTGCAAATGGGATCTACCATGAAAGCAGCTTAATGTGTGAAATGAAATATGGCGGTCTACAATATGACAGTCTACAGTATGACGGTCTACAGTATGACGGTCTACAGTGCCTCGTAGGCAAAGGAAAAGTGGCACCTCAAAATAAATGAAGTAATAATGATTTCTAAAATCGATAAAAAATAAAATGATTAAATTACTAGAAGCTCTGCTGGTCCCCCCAGATGACGGCTTGCATGTGAGGGGAATTTTTTATTCAGGTTGACCTGTTAAAGTAAACAGCTTGAGGTCTCCGTTGCGTACATTAGTCACACATCATGCATCGGAAGCAGTAAATGCATGATCGCATGAGCGCCGTGTAAGTACACATGTGCACACATGAACCAGCTGCCTGGAGAATCAGTATGAGCTGTCTCTGCCTGCTGCGATGGGTGGAGTCAGGGGGTTGCTGCCCAGTGTGTGTCTGTCTGCATCTTATTATCTTATCACCGACATTTTACAATTGCAGTGGTGTCAAGGCTTTTGATTCTCATATCTGGGATAGATGTGGATTTTTGTCGCTCCCTTAAATCGGTTTGATTGGCAATTGATTGATTGTGGTGCATTGAGGCTGACGCTGCTTTGCAGGGGGAAAGTGCGCATGATCTCCATGTGCACGGGTACTGTCTAACAGCCATGATGCAAATGATGTTTTCTGTTTCGTGGGCTAAAGTAGCCTGAGGCTGCAGAGGGCCAAGGACCAGTGGAAGTTAAGGATCCTGGTCGGCTTTTTCCCATTGACCCGAACCCTACGATGAAGAAGGAGCAGTCAAGGATTGCATGTCCACATCCTTCCCAGTAGTCTGTTCCCCTTAAGGCAAATACTTGATAAGGCAGACACATGCATGTTTTTCCTTGCCACAGAATTAAGTCACCAGTGTTACAGAGTGTTCTAAATACCCAAAAGCCACCAGAACCCAAAGAAGACCAAAAGCCCTCCAAGGAGCAGGCTGTGGCGACAGAAAGGCCCTAATCCTGTGGGCAAATTTGTGCCCTTCCTTGGAAGCAACTTGGGGATTCTTGACCAGAGATCCAAGGGCCCTCAGAGAGCATTCAGCCTACATGCAGCCCCTTGCCAGCCTCCCATCCTAGATCCGTGGACCCCCCCCCCCACCCCCGACCAAGAGGCCCAAGCTCGACGGCGACAGCAAGGTAAGGCTGGTGACGGGCGGGCGATGACTCACTGTGCATCGACGGCCACCCTGAAACGCCGACTTACAGGCGGGCCTATGTGAGTGCCGCGGCCTACACCCTCACACGGGATGTCCCATGTGGAAGCCTTTCAAAGGGGCCCTTTTTCATGTAGTCACTGAGCATTTGAAGTGTCCAGTTGCAAAAACACAGAAGCTTGAAAAGGTCTGTGGTTTCGTCCCTTTGATATCTGGAATGTACTTGGAGTTTAGCTCCGAGTGAAAAGGGTACCAGAGCTGGCTAATTTATTTTCCAGTTTCCCCTTCACGTGGTATAAGAAGAGCTTTGTGTTCCCTGACACATTGGCCATGTTTGTCTACGCCATCCTGTGATGCCGGGCCGCTCTTTCAACTGAGATACGGTACGAGGTTCTTATACCATCTTCTCATTCCTCAGGAAGGTTCATCCTGCGGTAATAAACATTGCATTTTAACTGTTCATACTATCATATTTATGCTGTTGATAAAGTCTTCCATAATGCTTTACATTAACTGCACTTTATAATACATTCATTATGTATTCATCGAACATTCAGTGCACCTTCATAATGCATTCAGTATACATTCGTAGAACATTCAGTGCACCTTCATAGTACACGCATTATGCATTCATAGAACATTCAGTGCACCTTCATAGTACATTCATTATGCATTCATAGAACATTCAGTGCACCTTCATAGTACATTCATTATGCATTCATAGTACATTCAGTGCACCTTCATAGTACATTCATTATGCATTCATAGAACATTCAGTGCACCTTCATAGTACATTCATTATGCATTCATAGAACATTCAGTGCACCTTCATAATGCATTCATAGAACAATGATAAGCAGCACAGAAGTATACATTAACATTATAAAATACTTTAAGAGCTTTAATATACATTAATAACAAATATTTTATGATTATACAATTATAATGTCTGTTGTTTTATGTATTAATGCATTACTGTCCCTTTTCAGTATAGTGAGAAATGTTTTATGATCTATACGTTTTTTCAGATAATGTTCAGCAAGAGATTTTGAAAACCATGCAGTTTATCAGTTTATTAAGATATTAATGGTACAAAAACACAAATCTTATAAAAATGATGAAGGAAATGGATGTTGTACTGCACCCAGCATAATATGCCTATGCCCAGTTCTTCTGAAGACGGCACAATCAAAATGGAGTAGCACAGATGACATGGAGAAAGATGGCCTGTTAAACTTATCTCCCAAGGGCACTTCTTCTGAGCTGTCATGAACACGTATTGTAGTCAGTGCCTGAGGACCTGCAGATCCAGATTAGCTTTGGTCAGTTACAGTCCTTCTGTCGTTTCAACTCTGGTCTTTGCCACAGTGCTAGAGACTGATGAACTGTGCACATCACGGGAGCACTAGTGGAAATTTCTGATTTCTTGGAAGTGGGGGTCTCTCCCGATTTGGCTACAGCCTAAGGTGACAAGTCAGCGACGTGATGGGACGCTAACAGCCGCACGAAAATGCCTTGGGACTCATATTAGGAACACGGCCAAATTGACGGAAAGTATTCCACAAGTGCATGCGCAAAGCCTTACAACAAATACCTAGCGAACGAATACACAGACACTGAATGCTGAGCACATGCACGCTTAAACAGACACGCACATATGTGGACATTCGAAAAATTTGCTCAAGTGAGAAAACATCTATAAGCTCGTGTGGAAGGAGGAGACACAGTCGCGAAGGCTTTCGGTTGCACTCTGTGGCCAGACAAACATTCTCTTCTGCAAATTTGTGCTTTGATCTGCATTTTTAATCTGATAATGACGTTTAATTGATTATGCAGAATGTGGTGGCAGCTGGCCTGGTTTTGTTTTTATATTACTCAATTTTTACTTTGGTTCCAACTTTCAAAGAGAATTGTCTGACCCTAATGTTTCTTATTTTTAAATAAGTTAGGCCATCAACATCAAAAGCTTTTTTTGGTCAATAAACAGGGACATCAGAATTTTTCCATTATGTTCAACATGGTCTTGGATTTCGCCAGCTAGAGGAACAACAATGCATTGAAATAAAATAACAACGCATTCTGTTGGTTGCTTGTATTATGGTGATATAAAGAATACAATGGCTTTGATGTCATTAGCATTTATCTTACAAAGGTTTCCTCCTGTCCCATGGATGTTCCAGCTCTTGAGGATGTGTGCCACCCCTTGTCACTCTCATACACTCTTTGTTTCTGTTTATGCTTCACCAAGCAACAACCTCCCACCCTAACTGATGTTTTGCTTGGTGTATAAACAGGATTAGCCATAAATACTGGCCTCTTGGATATCCTAAGCGGTCACAGGTGGATGGTTCAGGTCCAGAAAGAAAAAATCCTGATCAAGATTTTGTTTCAACCGACCATTTGCATACTATGTGGCTGTGACTCTTTATGCTCAGCTGGTTGGTTGAAACAAAATCTTGATCTGGATTTTTACTTTCCGGACCTGAACTATTCACCTCTGTAAGCATGTATATCAGGACGGAAAGACATACAACCAAGCAGTCACATTGGATATGCTCATGTTGCTCATACTTACCGGCAAAGTTGTGAAAGAACAGGTACATATTTTTCAAAAACAATTTATACCCGATGGTTGAACACAAGATATTATGCAGCAGTACAATATCGCAGGAAGCCAGACTGGAGGCGAAAGACTGTAAGACAAGCTCATGTTTTGTCAACACATGCAGTTTGCATCTTTTGTTTTCAGCCGGGTTTGTCAAAGGCTTCTGAGGCTCGATCTTGTAGCCGTCACACCCGGCTGAGCAGGCGGCTGAAGCGGTCTCTCCTGTCGTAAATCTGGAGATCTCTGACCCAGCCAGACCCTGCCAGAATCATCCCTAGCCGTGATTTACAATGCCATTTTACCAAGTTCCTAAAGCTCGCAGAGACCCCTTTGAAACCCGCCGATGGCAAAAGGAACCATTTTGGGTAGCATGTTTTTAATAGTCATTAATCACGTGGTGTGAGTCTGTCTGTTACTACTTACTGGTAAGTTACGTTCCCCGGGACGATGCCGCTCTCAACCCTTCCAAGTTCAATAGTGTGTGTTCCAGCATGTCTGGGAAGGCAGGAGATGCGGAGGCTGAACCCATTGGATTTACAGCTATTGGCTAGTGATGCTTGTTAAGTCTATTAGAAACAGTTGGGGATAAATCTGTCAGTGCAGCACTCCGCAAAAGCGGCACCAGCAGGGAGGCCGACTCGCGGCAGTCTCCCAGGGTAACCAGAGGTGCATCATACTGCAACGTGGGTGGGGTGGGGGGGGGGGGCTTGGACTCAGAAGGTGTCATGGTGTCGTAGTCTCCTGCTTTGTCCTTTAATTCCTTATTCCCGTTAATGTGCATATTAGATCACATCCAGAATATGTCATATTCACACCTCTGCTAGCTGCAGTTGCACAAAGTACCTGCCACTAATAGTACGACAGCAACAGTGTTCCGCGCCATTGATCACCGTCCTCTATATAGCCGTAACGCATCTGTCTTCTGTTTGAAAGTCCTGGTCCTCATCTACTACACCACCTGCTGTTTATTCTAGCTCTGAGCACATAGTGAACGTACGGAATAAGACAAGGCAGGAAGCGTTAGGTATTGAAGTTATGGTGTGCATAGACTCACCTTTACCTCCCATCAGTCAGAAGGACGTACCAGGAAAACAGAAGATACAGGGTGAATCAAGGTCTTACATGCCATTCACCACCAGCGGCTTCTTCAGTGCCCAAAATAAGCTGGTCCTGGATCAACTACCAGAGCAAATCCTCAGACTGCGGATTCCAAGATCATAAGAGCCGTGATCATGTGTTCACAGAGACAAATGAAGACGGATGGTGGATGAGTCAATAACTTCTCCACAGTGGGACATCCCTTTGATCTGTGGCTGTAATTATGGGCAGTTTTACCCTATACTTTCAATAGGCTGTGGCACATTTTGGAGAAAATGAGGAAAAAGCAGAGATAAATCTAATGTGTAGGTCCACCACCCACGCTGGCGTGTCGAGTCTCTACACAACAATTTAAGATCCAAAATAGAGAGAGAAATGTCTTGTCATTTCTGAGGTACATTTTTACAGAATTTTTATTCTCGGTGCTGCAAAAAAACAGGGCTTTATGAAGAGGATCATGGGCTAGAAGACGAATTTCTGGAGGTTAAAACAAAAGAACAAATTGTAAACAAGTTGGACGACCAAAAGAGGTGCAACAAGAGTGAGACCATCTTGCCTCTGAGTGTATGGCAGAAAACAAAAAGATTCTGGGAAGAAGAAGTGTCAGAGCAACATGGCAGACTGTGTCACATGATTAGACAAAGGCTACAAGAGAATAAAAAGAAGAACTTAGACTGACAACAGCGTCATTAGCAATCCTTCTTTGACATAACTTTCAATAATGTCATAATATACTTATATAATATAAATATTTATATTTCAGCCTTCAGGTCATTCTGATACTCTTGTTGTGGGCAATAAATTTTGACTTCCAACACAGATAGAACAAAGAGCATAGTTCAAATCCAGTGTTGTGTCTTTGGACTTGGCTCCCACAGCAAGTGTGCATGAAATGTTCACATGCCTAGATTTTCTTTAGGAAGATCTGGTTTCCGTCTGCTGTCCCAAGACACGCAGATCAAGTGGACTGGTAATGTTAAATTACCCTTATAGTATACAACCATAAATTCCATTTTAAGTACTTGCATACCATTAAAGATCTAGACTGCCTTACAGCCAGATTACTTTCCAGATCAGAAGATCAGGTTCAGAAAACGTCTATGAACGTACGGATCACAGATTTGAGCACCTGTTGATCACAGCTGATAGCTGTTTGAGAGCATAATCCTAGTAAGGTGATTTGCTGCTGGAGGCAGAAGACTGAACAGAGGTCAGATGCACAATTCAATGATGTTCTCATCCATTTTAATCTCTTTCTAAGGATAAACCACCATCGATAAATGGGATTAGAGATTGCCCAGACTCTATATATATTTGGGTTCTGGCCTGGGCTTGTTGGTGCGGCTGAGAATTTCCAACTGGAAAGGAGTTCCCCCTCCCGCCCTTAAAAAATATTACAGCGGGACTCAAAACACAAACCGCTCGGCAGCTCGTCTGAAACGTTAACTAAAGAAAACAAGCATGCTAATGGTTTTGTATTTATATATTTTCTTTAGACACTTTGAAGTCTGGGTTCGTGTTGCAGTTCAAACCGAAGCTGCTCCGTGATGTGACTGCAAACGTAGAAGCTACACAGGGCTCTGTTTCACCCTGCAGTTTGCACACCCATGCATATTTTTTTTAATCACAACAGAAGGATTATATACATTATGCACCAATCCAGTACACACAAGAGCCTTCTGAGCTTAGGTCCTCAATTCCTGTCCTGACATTGTTGGGGTCTTCTTTTACTCTTCGGGGTCTTCTTATCCATTAAAAATGTATGTGGCGGTAAAATCCTCTTGTATGTGTTGACCCATTGGCCTGGCGTGTTGGTCTCTTCTGGAGAAACATCTGGAAGATGCTCAGATGGATGGGTCAGAGGGAGTCTCAGATGACGAAGAAGAGAGCCAAGGTACCCAAAGGTTAGAAGCCACATCCAGACCTGGCTGCAGTCTTACCAGCCTCAGTGTCGCCTGCACAATTTTGAAAAGAAAAAAAAAATCTGTAAAAAAAGAAAAGCATTGGCCTCAATCATAGAAACAGACAATTGTACAGGTTTCTCAACATGGAATGCATTTTTCTGTGAGCCATTCGGGGAGAAATCACACTATTGGCCACCCAGTTTTGGTATCCTAACCCACTACAGCACTCACCAGGTAAGTTCCAGTCTCTAAAGATGGTGATGAATAAGTTCCTATCTCAAGAGATGGAAAAGGGTGAAGTTCCTGTCTCTAGAGATGATGACAGGCAAGTTCCTGTTTCAAACATTGATTCTAGTGTCCTGTCTGTCATGGTCTGTTGATCGTGAATGGGGACCTGGGTTCATTTGCGAGGCTCAGATAAGACAAAATACGGAGAAACTTATAGCCTCATGATGCATTATGTCCATTACATGATACAGAACTCAACCAAACAAATTAGCGTATGTATGAAAAGCTTGCATGATCACGAGGTGTGCATCTGGTCAAGACATGCGCGTGTCATGGTGAGGCACGATACGGGCGGAAAAAAGAAGGTGACAATCGACTTAACAGCTCTAAGACTTTGTTTAGTATCAGAAACAACAAAGGTAAAACTGGTCAGAACTAAATGGGTAAAATAACAACTAACAAGGAACCATAAATCATGGGATCCTAGGGAAAATGCTAGAGAATCCAGGCAACAAAGGGAGCAGGAACTAGAAAAACCAAGCAGAGAAACAACCCAGAGAAACATGGGCACCCTGACTACCAACATACATACAAACAACAATGAACCAACAAAGAATAGAACCAGAACAGGCACTTAAATACACAGTTAACGAGACACGTGGAGGACAAATAAGAATTGTAATCAATTAACTAATCACAAGGACTCAAGGCAAACATGGAATAGATGTGGCATATTACAATTACACAGCACTACAGACTAGGGAAAATGAACAAACACTAAGGGTTATTAAAGCAAGGAAATCTGAGCAAAGAAGGGACAGGAGCAAGACAAGGAACCACCTGAACCATACAGAAATACAAAAACAGGAAAGCATTGATAACCAGTAACAAACATTAGGGATTGCCAAAGAAAACCAAGCAGAATATGTGAGGTTTGTTTTTAGCCAGCTTCAAAGACAGGAGTAGCAGGTTCTCAGTCTCTGAAATACACACTTAGCCCACTGAGCTATGCAGCAGTCCAGGGAGCAGGAAAACCGCAAAGGGGCTGAAAGGTGGGTGACAGGGAGGAAAACAGTATGGCCAGCAACACCTGCTGGCCAAACAGGGAGGATACATGAAGGACAGGGATGGAAGGGTGCCGACCCTCACATGCACTTACAAGAGAAATGTTTGTAGATGCAAGAGACTTTGTTGCCTGGTACAAAGTGGGTTCTCAGGTCATTTCTGTAGACACGGGGATTTTAGTTACTCAAAACCTTAGCCAGACATAAGGCTGCAGATCTATAAACCAACTTAAGGAGAACGATAAAGCAACAAATACATCGGTGATCTGGGCCCAAGATACACACATTAATACCCTTATAACCTAATTATGATGAATAATAGTTAATTGCAAAGTATGTGCAATCTTTTATAAAACCCCAAATAAAATGACTAGCTTAATAAGATTATTGATAAAAATACAAGATTCCAGAACAACCACAGTTATTTTTCTAAAACTATTCTTGAAGAGTGTGGGAACCGGAGGAGAGTTTTGCGTGATGATGCCCCCCCTTTGCTGGTTTCCGTGAGCTCTCGTCTATCCTGTGGGGCGTGTGGTTTGCGTGATGGGGTGCCAGGCACTGTCACAAGCATCCCCGAACATCAGAAGCATGTGTGACTGTCACTGTGGTCTCTCTCTCTCACACACGTACACACAACAATGCTCAAGTCTCATTTCACAAGTGCCGTCACTGGAGTTTTCCACCACTTGTGGCCACCGCTAGTGTCGCACGGTATGCGAGAACAACAGTGCAAGCTGAAATTTAAACACAGTGCATGTTAATTGAATCCCCCCGAAAGCAGTAACCAGCAGCCAAGGACGGCATTTTTGCAAAAACACCGGCAGAGAGCTGAACTCTTTCACCGGGGGGGCAGGAACCCTGTAACCCTGCCAAGAAAAATGTCAGAGGGTAGAGAGCAATCGCAGTTACCTTGTTTGGATCACGCCCAGCTCGGGGTGTCTCAGAAAGTGTCGAAATGCAGCGAGGGCCCATGAGGCCCTCCGGAGTGCTTCTTTTACTGCTTCTTTTACTGCTTCCACCATAACAACCAGCCCCCCCTCCCCCCCCACCCCGTTTGATAAACCCAACCTCACTAACAGTCTGTACCCTTTTATAAGCGGCGTGTGGCCCTTCATGACTCCGCCAAATTTGACTTTTACAGGTAATACGCCCCTAGCCAGAACTTTTGGAAAGCAGAGCCTCTTTTCCCCTTCCAGCCGCGCACAGTGGACATCTGCCTGCGTGTTTTATCTAGCTCTGGCTGACCCCATTCGTCAGACAGAGTCTTTTTCCACAGATCACCCAGTAAAATGTAGTTTTCTTTTCTTTTCCCAAACAGCCTGGGGGCTCAACATGAGAGATGCAGCTCAGAGGTTACGTCGACGCGCTGGTCGTGAGCTCCAGCTCTCGGGGGGGGGTGGGGGGGGAGTCAGGGGGGTGTAGGGGGAGGCAGCGGAGGGCGCTGAGAGATGTACTGCTTCACCACCCTGACTCGGGGAGTCTAAAAGAGAAAGAGGTTAGGGTCTTAAATTATGTAAGCTGCAGCATAAATGATGTGACTTGAGCCAGAATTAAATACAGGGAGGAAAAAAACGAAGCAGGAGATGAAACACAGGTGCTGCTTTGTTTGACTTTGATGTTGAACTTCTTCATTCTCTCTTCCAATTCTTTGGTTTTATTAGAGGCATCTACTCAGAGGTCTCTGCAGCCGACTTTCCACACTCAAACACAGCTCTATCTCAGGACAACGTTTAAGTTCTTTATACTTCTGGTAAATGTTACACCTGGAATCTCGGCCACGGGTAGGGATGTCACTTTGGAAAACACGATGTCAAAAAACAGTGCCTGACACAAGTCCATCACAGAGAGACTGTGTTTGTCTGTGTAGCGTGACACATTGGCCACCCCCTACTATTCAGCCACAGTCAGTGCGGGGAAGGGTGGCTTTGGGTGGGGGGATTTGAGGAAAGAAACCATCTTAGTCTGCGTCTCTGTGGCAAACCATGCATGCCAACATGTCTTCCCTGTGGAGTTGTGTCGCCTCTACTGTTGTGGTGGTTGTGTTGTGGTCAGTTCTTTGATCTTTACTGACAGGCCTGTTTGAAGGATGCAAACACAAAGGACAATAGTGCCCGACGTCAGGAGTGCATTCATTTTCGTTCTGGGTAGGGTCCCCTCGTTCCCGGAAAACATCCCTGGTAATCGGCGCTCTTTGCCGACTCCGGAGCTGTTCAGTTGTCTCCTTGATGCGGTTTCACACAAAAAACTCCCACCCAGCTCCCTACCAGACAGTCCACATTTTTGATCCCTCGCAGCTACCTGTAGGAGCGAAAACATGGACTGTCTGTGGATCCCTGAGGAGTGGGGCAGGACACACCGCCTTAATGGACTGACAGGTTAGTTATACTCCTTTCTGAGTTCTGGTAGAGAGCATCCAATTTGACATCGGCTTCTCAAAATATTTAAAAATAACAAAAACAATTCAAATTTGTTCAACAACTATTGAATAACTGTATTTTAATAAATGAACAATTTCAAGAGTTTTGAGAAATTATTGCTACCTGCTGTATCTGATGCTGAAAGTATGTATGTCAACAGTAGCAATGAAACTAAAAATACCGTTTCAAATGTATTTTTTTTCTAATAAAGATATTACACAAAGTCAAGATTCATAGAGGTTTTCCAAACATATTTATTGACCGCTATCTTTATTAACGATAAACTCAGTGTAAAACAGAAATTGTGTTTGAGTAGATTTGACGGCTGTTTTGATCCTTAAATGTGTTACTTTACATCAGTGTTTCCCAATCTGTTCCATGGGGACCCAGAGATGGTCCATGGTTTTGGACCCTCCGGGCTCCCTGCCAGCCGGTCTATATTTTTGCAAAAACTTGGTCTCTGTTAATTAAACGTTTAACCTTTGGCTCCTCAAGGAAATAGAGGCTGACTTGCTGCTGTCTCCGTCCCTCACACACATTTCCTGCTCGGGGTGCCGAAAAACATCCCTTGACGTTAACAGAGGAGAGAGTCACAGTGATCAGCTCAACTTACCATTCTGTTGTTCATTTATTAAAGTTACAGATACTCCCAAGAAAAGTCTTGGCAAAGCCTCCATCACCCTGCTTCTGGAAAGCCAGACGAGTGTGAAGTACTGGTGGTACGTTTTACTTTAAATATCATTGATTTTTGTTTAGTTTCAAACACTAAGAACCAAGACTGTGTCAGGGTCCACTGACTGCATTCATCCTTTCCAACACCTGTATCCAGGGGCCAGGGGTGGGCAAAGGCCATCCCCCAACCCCCGCAGGATCGACCACACTTCTCACACAATTGGAACGCTGGTGCCCTCCCAGGAAATTCCATTGCCCGTACCTGCTAGGAAATTGTGAAGGCCTCTGGGGTATGACACACACTTCAATACACACTTTCAGACAGTACAAAAATTACACACAGCATGTCACGTATCAGGAGGAGATGCAAGCACCTTCTGTCCTGGAAACATCTGAACCGCAACAAGAAGGCCCACCCAAGACACCCGGTGCAACATCAAGGTTTGAAATGTTTCACATAAAACGAACACGAAATGAAAGCAAAAAATATAAAGTACACAAGACCGTCATTAATTACCCAACATATGCCTTTCTTCCTTTTATTTTATTCCACCCGAAGATGGATGGTCCGCATTTCTCTTCAAAGACATTTAAGATGTATAATTAATAACAGAAATCAGCCACTTAAAATCACAACAACAAAAAAAAAATGGCCGAAGCCTTTGAACCACAAACGTTCTTATGATCCATTGCCGCTTACTTTCCCCCGGATTCACAAAGGTCCAAAGCCAGTTCCCCCCTTCAGTAGCCTCACATCTGAGCAGTAATCTGCATCAGATTTTATCCACTGGCACGGAGAGGCCGCCGTGGACTTTCCAGCACAGAAGCCTGATATTCCTGGCTGCCTCCTTTGTCAAGGCACTTCTGGGGCAGACAGCTACAGGACCGAGGTGCAGCAATAAGGCACAGTGGCGCAAATAGCTTCCAGACCGACGCCATCAGATATGTCTCTGCCAGTCAGACAATCAGTCAATCAAGCACAAAACTAAAATCCACACACACAGATAAAACCCCACTTCCAGACCTCATGGTGACGGCCCGTTCATTCTTGAACAACGCACACACACACAAAAACAAACACACCCCATTAAGGTAATATATATTACCCTGTCATTCCTCTGGCAGTTTGAGTACAGAAGTTACATATATGTCCATCTGATGTCTTAACAACTCAAATAGTTATGCTGGTATTAATGTCTTCTCTGGGTTCACAAGAGACACTTTAAGTAGCATTAAACAGACAATCAAAGACGATTGTGGTGTTCAACATCTTGTAAGAATCCTGAGGCGTCGAAACAAGCCTACAGCAGAACTGAGCCAATGCCAAGCACAGCTGAAAAACTGTCCGCGTGAAGAATGATGAATATCACTGTAAAGGGCTCAGCCGCATCCTTCATTGACTTCTCCGATGAGACTGTTGAACTTCTCAGTGTCGAATGTAGAGTTACACTGAGTGTATAGATTTGGATTCCAGAATGATCTATGTATCTATGATCTACCATATTCCCAACCCAAAAGAGGTGGATTGTACCCAACATTTCCGATTCATCATCAGAGCGACAATAAATTCATATTACACCTTGACATTAACAATCAGGGGTGTCTGGCGGCCATGGATACCTTGGCAGATTCAGGGGGCCCCAGCACTTTGCAGGGTGGCTTTTATAAAATTGGCCCACCTGGCCCTGAATACAGGAACCCTAGCAGGGGCCCCAGTTGTTCTAGCTACACCCCTGTTAACAATTAAAACTATTTTCCTGCTAAGTATTAAGCTATTGAAAGCTAAGCTTACAAAGTGTGACAAAAAACAGACACTTGCCTTTTTTTATGTAACACAGCAATGCTGGCTGTTCCATCACAAACAAATGGGTGCGTGAATGGGTCTCTTGGATGTTATAAATATGTGACTGGTGTAAACAGAGATCTTTTTCCGTGACGCAGTGTGTGTTTTACTCTAGCTCAACAGCCATATGCAGCATTTTAAATAGCAGAATGTGGAAACATATTGAAAAGAATGCAGGTCATCTTCGACTTACGATTGACTGACTTTGCGACCGTCCCAAGACTGCAGATTTGTGGCCAGGACTGTGCCGCGTCTGGCAGCACGAGCGATTCACAGTGTCTGTCCCAGCTGCCGGCAGCAATGAGTTAAGAAACTGATGATAAAAAGGTTAAAAAGCATGAAACAATATGACTTAATAATTATATAATTTTATTATACAGTGTACTATACATATGATAATTTTTTGTGTATAAGAACATAAGAACATAATAAATTTACAAACGGGAGGAGGCCATTTGGCCCATCAAGCTTGTTTGGGGAGAACTTAACTAATAGCTCAGAGTTGTTAAAATCTTATCTAGCTCTGATTTAAAGGAACCCAGGGTTTTAGCTTGAGCTACACTAGCAGGAAGATTATTCCATACTCCATCTACGCGCTGTGTAAAGAAGTGCTTTCTCTAATCCATTTTAAAATGTTCTACCGCTAATTTCCACTTATGGCCACGAGTTTTAGTATTTAAACTAACATTGAAACAGCCATTTAGCTGAACAGCATCCCGACCTGTTAGAAACTTATACACCTGGATCATGTCCCCCTTTAGTCTCCTTTGATCGAGGCTAAACAGATTCACCTCAGCTAACTTCTCCTCATAAAACAATCCTCTAAGACCAGGAATCATTCTTGTAGCCCTATGTTGAACCTTTCCAAGACAGCAATGTTTTTTTTTAAGGTAAGGTGACCAAACCTGTACACAATATTCTAGGTGGGGTCTTACCAAGGAATTGTATAATCTTAGCATCACCTCCCTTGACTTAAACTCCACACACCTAGAGATGTAACCCAGCATCCTATTGGCCTTTTTTATTGCTTCCCCACACTGGCGAGAGTGGGACATGGAAGCATCAACATACACACCGAGGTCTTTCTCATAATCAGCTACCTTTATTTCACTGGAACCCATAAAATATCTGTACTTTATATTTCTGCTTCCTGCATGGATGACCTTACATTTATCTACGTTAAATTTCATCTGCCAAGTATCAGCCCAGTCGCTAATTAAATCCAGATCCCGTTGTAATCTCTCTACTGCTAGATCAGTATCTGCTACACCACCCACCTTGGTGTCGTCTGCAATTTTAACCAGTTTACTGTACATATTGGTGTCAATATCATTAATGAATAAAGGGCCAATTTTCGACCAAACTAACTTATGACTGGCCAGTTGTAAGGATCACAGTTGTAAGTCGGCGATGACCTGTAATAACCCCATATATGTATCCATCCATCCATCCATCTGCTCATCCAGTGCAGGGCCACACCAAATCTGGAGTCTGTTCCAGGAAGCAAACCACAAGTCAGAGTCATTTATTTTGGCAAACATATCAGCTACTACTCTGCTTGAATTGAATCCTTTATGGGGACTCTCCATTGATTTCTACTGAGAAAACTCCCAAGAATGACGACCCTAACCCCCACCCAGCCCCAACCTTTAACTTTGAGCAACCAAACAAAATACAGAAATACTTTTGGAATTTTTAGTTTTTAGCTTTTTGATTGCAGTTACATTGAATTTCCCCTTGTAGGAACACACATGGCACACACACACACATACACACACACACACACACACACACACACACAGAGAACTCACAGAAAGACCTGGGACGCTTGCTCAATTCTTTAAAAATGTTGTAAATGTATTGGTTCATAACAAAAGTCCATTGACAAGCAATGTTCATCATGTCTGTACATTTTCTTTTAATTGTCATAATTTTTTTAGCTGAGTCATTCACTTCTGTTCTTGCCGTTTTGCTATTAATTGCAATTGTAGTCACTGGCTCCCAAAGGGATACTAAACACAAATGTTTGGTGTTTCATGTTATTGCGAAGGTGTTACTAATCAAAAAGCATCCTGTGATGCTTGTCATTTAACTTTTTAACCCAGAGTGGCTTTTTTAGATGCATAATTTGGATTTCAATTTATTACTACTTGAAATCAATGTTTTCTTAAAACTACTCATTCTTTTTAACGTGACATGTATTTTTTGTAAACAAATGGAGTAATGATTTATTATTATAAAACCAATAAATTTACTATATTTTTACTGAATTATACAAAGCATCCCAAGACTTTCTGTGAGCACTGAATATACATACACCGTATGCCAACTACACTTTATTTACAGAAAGTATGTTATGTGTAATCTATCCATCTTCCATAACCAGTTCAGGGTGTCTGTGAGTTTAGAGCCAGGAAACAACAGCGCAACACGGGGACCGGCCTGATGTCACAGGAAATATGTAATGTCTTTCATAACGTCACAGTAGAATGATGCAATCGATAAGTCTTAAACTGATGGAATTTCTTACTTCTGTGCAATCGCAAGACATTTTCAGGCGCCATGCTTACTGGTGGACTAGTTGGTGAGGAGATGTTGGTTATAACACGCCACACATCATTATGCCGGGAATGGACGTCGAGGGGTAAGTTCAGTCAGCAAAGGTCAGTTTCAGACACGTGGAGCTGTTTGGCCTCAAGGGGATCCATAATATCAGGAAAAAAAATCTTTGGCCAATGACGAAACTGCGAGTGGGTGTAAGGGACAGCACCAGGGTCTGGGGGTGGGGGGGTAAGTTGTTGTTTACCACACCCCATCCCCCCTTCCTGGCCATCAATCTTTCCCTGCCTCTTCCTCAGGGTCTCTCACAAAGGACAGCACTTCTTCCCTGCCCACATGACCTCATCTGTCTTTGATTTTGCCCCAGAAAAAATGGGCACATGGGGGTAATACAGAGCTCTTTGATCTCTGGTGCCAAGAATAGAACTTGTTTATCTGAAGATGGCCCTTCATGTTTTGAGGAAGAGGCCAAAATCGGGGGTCCCTTGATGTTGAAGAGATGGGGGTGGGGCGGTGGGGGGGTGACCATGCTCTGTAATACCAGGAAGGCTTTGCTGCCAGATGTGAGGGCCGGACATCGGAACTTCAGTCTTGCCTCTTTAATTTGCCCTTATCTACCTCATCCAGCTGGTCACTCCGACACCAACCCAGCCGACAAGAAGTGTTGACAAATCTTTCCGAATGTGACACTTCTTTTCAGAATTCGCCCCTGTACTTAAAAAAAAAAAAAGCTTCCTCTCTTGGGAGGGGGGCTGCTTTTCAGACCCTCCACATCCAGGTTTTATTTTTGTTTAAAGTCGTTGTTGTCGTGGCTGTTTCATCTTATTGACGACCTGCAGGCACTTCGTTCCCCTGGCTGCCAGTTGTATGGTTTCCCCCGGAGAGCCGGGGGCCGTCGGGCTGCTTAGGCATCACTTATGTTGAAATTCGAGCCAGTGGATGGTGGCGCCCGACTAGCATCCGGACACCAGGAACATTCCGCGGGGAGCAGGACAGGAACGCGACAACATCCTGAGGCTAACGCTCACTGCGTGGCCCCGTTCCCTCAGCCTGCCTCCCAGGGGCCCCGAGCTAAGCGATGCTGAGTCTGACTGCCTGCAGATGCGGGTGAGGCTCGCAAGCTGGATGTTTCTGCCCCCGGCCTCTGCACTCAGTTTCTCTGTTTCATTCTCTCCCCGTCTCCCTCTCTGCGTCTCTCTCTGTGCCATTATCTAAATCTCCCCCCTGCCCCTCTGACCTGGGTGGGGGTGGGGGGAGGCTGTTTGATGTGGTCCCGGCCAGGGTGAGATGAAATGAAGTCGAAAGTTTATTGTTTAAAGGGGAGATTTCCACGATTAGACTTCTAGAAATAAAGTTTCCATACACTCACAGAAGGGCATGCAGAGTACCTGGGTGTGTGTGTGTGTGTGTGTGTGTGTGTGTGTGTGTGTGTGTCTGGGTTATGTACATATTACATTGTAAGGACCAAATATCTTCACAATGTGATATAATCCTGCTGTTTTGACGTTGTAGGAATCATTTTTTTGGTCCCCGCAAGGGAAACTTAGTTTTGGTTGTGACTGCAACCAAAAAACTAAAACTTCCAAAAGTGTCATATTTACTTTGGTTACTTATGGTTAAGGTTAGGGCTGGGTGGGGGTTAAGCTTGTCATTGTTGGGATTAGGGTTATGCCCACAAAAATGAATGGATGGTCCCCACAAAGATACAAACACATGTTTGTGTACACATGCATGAGCACCATATGTGTCTAGATGTCAATGCGTGTGTGTGTATACATGTCAGGCATGAATTGGTTTATTCCTGTCTATGCCGATCAGCATGCGAGCATGTGTGTAATTTCTCACTGATTCCTCCAGTGTGAATGAGAGCCCAGCATAAACACACACAGATGCGGCGGCACCCAGTCGTGGTGCATCTTGGGACGGTGACCATGACCAGCACCGTGCGGCCTCCCGGGGCCCAGCACAGGACTGCCAGGGACATCAGGACCTTGACAAGTGACTTAAGCCAAAGTCCTGCTGTACCACCAAAATACAGTCAGTCTGAAACAAGCTGCTGGTGACTTTTGTGGTGCATCTTCCGAGGCTGGTGGTGCAGGGGGGTGATGCTCGCTGCACTGACGTTGAAATTGCAGGAGCTGTCTTCTCTGGGAACAATGACAGGGGAAGTTGCGAAGAGGCACAGTGCTCTGTTTTTTTTTTTTTTTTAATCGAAAGGGTATCTATGTTTCTTGCTTGCTTTTGAAACCCACCCACTCCCCCCTCCTCCCGCTTGAAGGGGGCTCTCCCTGATCATGTGACTTGCTCCCCAAACACGGACCAGACAGGCCCTCAGGCCCCTCCGCCAGTGCCCCTTGTTTTCATTTCCATAATTTTTTGTTTGTCTTGAAGCTGTTATTGCACAGCCCGAAATAGTGTGAGAGTAGGACACCACGGAGCACTTTAATTAAGTCATTATTTCCAGCCCAGGCCTTGCCCACTTTAGCTACAAAGCCGACCTCTAATCCGAGGAAAACCTTTGTAGATTTAATATCTTTTTTCCTCATGGGATGTGCCGTCACTCCACATCACTGGGCTACGAGCAGCGTGTCAGTGTTAAATCAGTGCCTTGAGGTGAGGGCCGCCATCGAGGACTTCTGCCTGAGATCCTCTTTGGGGAATTAATTACAAGCCCCGACTGCTTAGCTGAAGGCAGACTGGGCGAGCACCCATCACTGGCGGGGCGCCGGGGAGGGTCCGAAGTCACCAGTGAGCGTCAATCCCAAGTTCTCAACAGGGCACGGGTGGCACTGAGGTTTTCCTGGAAAAGACGGCATTGGGGGCGGCATCGTTGGGGAGCCGAGACAAACACTAAGAGCACAGTTAGGTCAGAAGACTAGTTTTGGGGTAAAAAGAAAATGTGTGTCAGCCCTGTAGACATGGAACCCCTTTTCAACTTCAAACTTTATTTTTCCTTGATGAAAACGTTGTTTTAGATCAAACGTATCTGTGCCATATTTCTGCGTTGACTCAGGAGGTCATGAATTTGGCAGCAGTGGGTCTGTAAGCAGATCAGAGTAAATCACTATATGCATTAAAAATCAGGATCCCTCCCCTCCCCCGCCCCCTCACTGGCCCATTCCTTAAGTTCTCACTCCCTATCATCAGGAGTACTGTTGTGAATTCGGTCTAAGCACTCATGTTGTTTTTGGGGTGAGGGGGTAGGTGGTAGGTGCCTGTCTACATACTAGCCTGCGGGTCTTTGATGTTGTTGTCTGGGAAGAGGACAAAAGAGCTTCCGACTGCACTGGGTGGGAGGGATGGGAGAGGAAGAGAAGAGATGAGAAGGTAAAAAAGGAGGACAGAGGTGATGGGGGGCGAGGGACCGAGGGCCTCCCCAGCATACGTGTAAAATTAGCCTTAAATTCCGGCTGCAGCTTCACTCGTCATGGGCCTGTATAATACTTCATGCTTCAGCTTCTGCTCTGCTTCCCAGCGTTAAAATTCACGCCCGTAATCGAGCCTCGTTGCTTTGCCCCCCCCCTCCCTCCACCCCCCGTCACTGCTGCCACCACCCCACACTGCAGGGAGATGGCTTGATTCACCGTCGCCCCTCTGATCACCACGGGGCCCTCGGCAGCCGGGTTAAATAAGATCAGAAGCCCCTTTGGTCATGCCGACACGACAACCCCCCCGACAGACCACCCGTCAGCCTTTTGTTCTGGTTACCAGGCACTGGGCGCCCCTTAAAGTTATCCCAGGGGAACAAAAAAGCAGTCCGGCCAGGGGGAGAACAGCCATTCCCAGAGGAGGAGTGACAACCCCCCCCAGGCTCACGGCTCAACCCCTGCTTTCTCACTGAGGTACATTCCAGTCTGATTCTGCTCCTGGGACAATCTAATAGGGAACATCGCTGTGTCCAAGGGTGCAGGAACTGGGGGGCACCGGGGAGACATGTACTCCCCGATATTTTATTGATGTCGTCAGTCCCCCTCTAAAAAGTAGACCTTCGCCTAAATAATGTAGCTGTGTCCCCCCAATACCAAATGCTCTCCTACACCCTTGTCCCTAATATGAAAATAGAGGACGACACAGATAATCATGTAGGCCGGCATCTTAGAGCCAAACCCTTTACTTATCAAAAATAATCCATGCTGCCCAATATGGCCAGACAGCAAATCCTTACCCGCTCACTCCGTCCTGCCTAAAAAGTTTCGCTCACATTTACTCCTTGGCTGCACGTTTTCTACATTCCAAATCTGCTTGTCCACCTTTGTTAAATGCCTTTCCTGAAAAATTCAAAGTCCTTTTTCTGCCCACCCGATTCAGCACTCCTGCCTCACCGCTGCCTCCCCTCACCCCCGAATAAAATGGACACTTATTAGCCTGCCAGCCAATGGGAACTCCCCCCCAACCCACACACACACACACACACCGCTACATATTACATGCAAATAGGACTTTGGGCTTAGAAAGCATAACCTGAAGACAGTTCAACCATGACACCTCTTTCGGGACTTCAAACGCTTTGTGGAAAAATAAAGGATGTCTGGAAAACAGACTTCAGTCTGTTTGTCCACTTCTACAATTACGGCATTTTGGATGGGGGGGGGGAGGTTGGTGTCCCAGCCCTATTTACATTAGATAGATTTCAGTAGTTTTCTCAGCTGTGGATTTGCAGGTCCTGCTTCCCCCGCTGGCTGTCCGTCCATCCATCCATTTGCCGCGGGAGTTTCCCAGTTTGCGGTGGCTGTACGTCACTGACCACTTCCTTCGGCTTTTGGCAGAGATGTTCTTTACTGTCAGAAGACACGCTAGGATACCACAGTGCACCATCAGTTACAGAGTCAGTCTGTGGGGCTCAGAGACACTCGAGGAAACGCACATGAATTTTCGGATGCGCTCCTGCCAAACTTCTCTGTTTACGATATACTGTCCCATAAATCCCATCCTACAAAAAACTAATATACAGAAAAAGGTACAAGCCAGGCTTTTTTTGTGTGGGACTCTCTCTCATCCTGGCTCTTTATGTCTATGTTTTTATGTATGTCATTGATTATATTGCCTTGATTGTCCTTGACTGTTTTGTATGATACCTTAAAGTTAAAGGTCTTGGCGATAAATAAATGATTCTGGTTCTGATTCTGGTTAGCAGAACTTGCCTGAATTTTGGGGGCTGGGAGGAGTTGAGTCTATGTGTTCAGTCACCCTGCCTATGCTGCGTGAATCTTGGACCAGCAACACTTAAAGCTGAAGTCTGATGACTTAATTAAAGGTGCAGCAGATCCTCTCAGAAATAGGCAAATGCCCCCGCTCCCCCTTTCGTCTGCGTAATTGCTGTGAATGTGTAATAAACCAGAATGCATGTGATGAGCAGCTTAGCTGCTTCACTGAGCCGTTCTTCTTGGGTGCTGCTGTGGTCGGTCAGACTCATTTCAGGGTTGCAGAACTAGAGGGTAACCCCAACCGCTCTCCATAGAAACCTGTCACTTGGGATAATCTCCCAGACCTCCATCATCCACTCTTTTTAACTGCATTTACCATCAGTTAAATTATTATATATATTTAGCTATTTCCTTAATGTTCTGTTTTTGGGATATTCTGCTTGTTTACTACATACTTTTAAAATTTGTTCGCAGTTTGTTTGCTCGTCTATGTCATGCCCTGCTCGTGCCGATCATCCTGTGTTCCGCGCCCCCCTCGCTACCTCCTGTGGAATCCTCGTATTACCAGCTGCTTCGAGTCATGTTGACTGTTGTTGCGTATTTAAGTCCATGTTAGAGCATGTTTCCTGAGTCTTTGTGTGTTGCTCCGTGTTGCTCATCATATTCTCTGAATAAATCCCTCGTTCACCCGACCCCACGGCTTCTGTGCTGCTTCCCCGGTCCAAGCATGAGGGTCCATAGCATGTTTACCGTCTTTGCACTTTGTCTTATTCTGCATGTTTGTTTGCTCACTGGCACTTTATGTACCTGCTCTGAAATGCATAAGATCTTCACCCCCGAGATCAACGGAGTTTATCTGATCTCTCAAATAAGAGGCCAACATGCAGCTTCCTTCAGAGGCTCAGTGTAGAATGTACTGCACTGTCTTGTGCCTTAGGGGGTGGGGGGGCATTATCAGTTCACTTTCTCATGTCTGTTGTGCATTCGTAGCCCTACTTGTTGTTTTATCGTCACTGTAGACCTAGATCTGCACCGCATCCACGCCTAGATCCGCAGAGGAAGCCTCAGTATTTAGACAGCTTGAGCATTGAATACTTTGCAAAAAATTACATGCAAACACAGAGATACTTTTGATGGATATTTCAGCTCAGTGTGTGGAACAGGTATGGAAGCCAGTGGGATGTGGGTCGTCAGGGGGTTGGGTGCTGTCCTGGTCAGGGATGAGATTCATGCTTGGGTACGTCAGGTCTCAGGCTGCCCTTCTGAAGACAGGAAAATATGACAAAATATCGTTTTCTCTGATACGGTCCGGATAACGATATAAAAATTTTGAGTATCCGTCGATACCTGTATCATTCCAAAATTTTTTACCCCTTCATCAAGTGCTAACCAGTAGATGACATACTTGTATCAATTCATTGAAGTAACTTGCCAAACTACCTGCATTTAGTGCCGTATGCATTGTTTGAGTATGCTAAGAATCAGAAGGTTTAATGATCATGTTGCTCAAACAAACGAGAAAGAAAGAAAGAACACAGAAAGAAATGTGTGAAGGATGTTGCTTTGAATTTATGACTGATTACATGGGTTGTCACTGTCATTGACCATGCATGGAAGAGGAATCTACCTGGGAATAATGATCCAAACCTGGTGATCCAAGTACCATTCCATGTGGGGAAAATTCCACTTAGTTGGGTTTCACTGTCACTGAGGAGCTAATTAGAAGCAAAATATTTACCGACCGGGGCTTTTTTACATTTATGAATCCCCTCAAAGCAAACTTTGAGGAAACACACTAAGCAGCCAGGAATCACATACTTTATGGAGAATCCAATGCATTTGCTTGTGATGACCATGATATTAGCTGTATCACTAATTTGCCAGTAACCATATTATCCTATCATTGAAGGATATCCCAGATATCCTCACCATCCCAGTATGGCAAGCATATGTATTCATTCAAAAACCTTGGTAGAAAGGAACACATTTAGCACTTTCTGGCTAAAACATGGGTTGTGAAGTTAAAGTCATCTTCCTCATCCAGGACCATGTTGACACCCTATTTTCCTAATCCAGTCCTTGGGAACCACAGACAGTTCATGTTTTTACTCCTATCAGGAGCTGGGATAGAGGAAATATGTGGAATATCTGGCAGGGAGCTCGAAGGGAGCAAAAATGTGGACCATCGAAGGGAGCAAAAATGTGGACCTAATGTGGATTAGGAAACACTGCCGTAGTGGGATACTGGTGGTTTTCCAACCAGGGTCAGGGAAAAGTTAAGCCTTTGTGGCTAAGAGGTCAAGGCCCCTCATACCACAGGGGCTGTAAGAGTGGGTGCGTATGCCTTTTGGCATTTCCAACGCACCAGCCATAGACCTGCCAAGTGTGAACTTTTCAGAAAAGAAATTAGGTATGGGACAAGACTGGTGTCTGCATTGACCCAAAAGACTTCATGGCTGTTCTCTCTCTGAGACCGAAGAAGCCCAACACAGTTTGTGAGGTTTGCAAGTTACTGGGGTTTCTGAGCCAGACTTAATTCAAATTCAAAACATTTTCAATGATTAATTAAGACATTCAAATTCAGATTTGCTAGATTCAAATTCATTTCCTAGTGGAACATTTTTCATTCCATATGTTAGGTCAAAGAGCTGAATAGAAAAATCTAATGTCATCAGTCTTTTCAGTTTTTGGGGGTGACACATTAAATGTTTGTTCACATTGTTATGTTCATTGATTTTAATATTTATATTTATAATATTTTCTGCGATAGTTATATCTCAAGCTTTTTTATTTAAAACATGGTTATGGGTGATTCCTCTGGTTACCTGTAAAGATCTGTGTGAGGGCAATGTGCCATTTGGGACAGAGGACTATACTCTCAGTAGCTGTGTAAGTTTCTCAAGTGGCAACATGCTAAAGTGGCACAATTTCTTTGCAGATTTTTTGGCTCTAATGTCTGGTGGCTTCAACTGATGTTTTCATTGAGTTCCATTTGCTTCAATTCCATAGGAATCTAAGAGAAAGAAATCAAGATGACAAAAGCTATTGCAGGAAGTGCTGTGCTATCTGCATTTGCCTCTATTAAAAAACGTTATTTTACTGAATCTGCATGGAAAATATGCATCCAGCTCACTTCAGCTCCTGGTTCCTTGAAACCTACAAAGCTTCTCGGACTTTGAGAGACACCTTATGAAGCTCCTGCTGTACGGAAAATAAAGTAAATGCTTCTCAGGAACTGAGCTGGAAAATTGTGGTTATCACACCGTGGTTGTGGTTTCAGAAAAAACAAATAGACCTCAGAAAACAGAAAACCTGGCACCCCACTAGCTACTAAAACCCAACCAGTGCTCCAGACCAGGAGGTTTCAGTCACGGGTTTGAATAGCACTAAGCTTCAAGCGTGCTTCATCACAGAGATTCTTCGAGACCTCTGGCCGCTGAAGCAGAATGAACACAGGGGTGAGAACGTACAATCTGCCGTCTGCAAAATCACCGTCGCTAATGAGTATAAAAATAGAACACCCTGATGCCCCCTACCTGATGACCCCAGCGCTGTGTGTGGTACACAGCCACTTTTTGCAGTGATTGGTCATTTACTCAGTTGACATCATGCTGGTCATCGTTCTTGTATTTTTAGTATTGCGTCAAAGGTAATATAACCCCTAGCTGTGTTGTGTAAGGGGGTTACTTATTGTCACTGCCTATCACCTTATTTGTTTCGGGATTGTCAAATTGGAAGGGATAAATTGGAGGTCATGGTAGAGGGTGAAGGGGGGCGGGGTTACATTACCAGAAATTGCTGTTTTTTTGGCCTAATTGTACTTCCCCCCTCCTCTATTGTCCCTTCCAAGATGCCAACCGAGGTCAATGACCTCATCATCCACTTGGCTGGCTTCGGAAGAGTCCTTTCCGCCCCCTGCAGCTTCCAAAGCGCCAACCAGTCAGGCGGACTGCACCTCGATTATCTGCAGAGAGCCAGAATCTGTTAGGGCTGATCCCGGCACAGTGGCCCGAGCAGCCCAAATGGGCAGGTATGCTGTAATCCGCCCCCAGGGGAGCACGGGCCCCGGATGAAAGGCCTCCAGAGCGGCCCCCGAGAGCCCAATGTCAACACCTGCAGCAGCATTCTGCAGTGTATCTGACTTCCTCTGCACATGCTAACACTCTTTCAACTCCAGCTACGTCAGTGATTTTATTCATTCCTCTTCAGATACAGTAAAAGTTGTATCCAGCTGACTTCTGGTTGAATATTTCAGATAATGTTACTCTTGAAAAACATTAAATAGTATCATATTTCTTACACTTTAATCCTTTCGTATACACTCAATAATGAACATTTTAGCATTATGCCATATCAGTGCCAAACACAAAAGATCACTAGGCAAACAATGGTGGAACAAGTGGGAAGATTACTAAAGAGTGCTGCTCCATTAACATAAGTGAAGAAGCTTTACTTAGTAGTAAACAACATTGAACAATGAAGACGATTTCACTTCCTCTGCAATTCAGGAGCCGTAGGAAGCGGTGATTCTGCCTGTAGCTACAACCGGCCCTGCTTTAAACCTCTGCTATACACAAAGTAACGCTCTGTTCCTCCAATACTAACTACAGCTGCACGTCTTTAAAACCTCATCAGAGACTAATTCCTGTCCCGCTAATATTAATAATCTCCATGTTGTTACACTGTACCCAAACCAACCTGTAACGCCTAATGCTACCACTGCATCCACAAACAATAGTTCTCTGCCTTTGTGGTAGAAAAATTTTAAATATAACACTTAGAATAAAAGTCGGACCTCTCAGTCTGAGGTAAAGGAAATCTCTTTTATTCTAGCAACTCAGCAAAGCGCTCCCGTCACACTCTGGCACTTGGTACCAAGTCACACGACGCACACAGAGCAACCAGTTGATAAACCATAACTCCCAATTCCCAATAAGGACTTCTAAATCCTGCTTGGTCACAAAACACCAACAAACCGAGCTCAAATGTATAACAAACACAATTCTCCTGCTCTATTGGTTTACCTTGGTGGCAAGGTAAAATCCACCCATCTAGCTCAGTTTACCGGAATCTGTCTCGGCTTCTAGACTCTACTTGAGATATGTATATAGATATTGATCATATGACATTGAATCACTATTAATGTTTGGGTGTTCTATTGATTGATGATTAACATATTGATGTCCTTGTCATTGAATCACTGCAAATACATGGTTAATATATGATTAGTATGATTAACATAGTTACTTATACATTTGCACTACCGCATAGTTTGCTATATATTGTCTGCCACAACTATTTTATAAAGCTATAATTCACTGTGTACCAGTTGGGGCAGCTTCGAATCTCCTCCTGCAGGTGGTTTCTCCCCCCCCCTTTTGTTCCGCTGTCTGCCTCTCCAAGGTCCAAGCTTGCCTCGGGGTCTGCAGAACTTATTGCAGGCAGCTATCGCGAAGCGAGGTCACACAGTATTTAAAACAATCTCTTCTTGCCTAAGGCCTAAGACATAACAGACCCAATATGCCAACCTCCCTGGCTACCAATGTCCAATTTTACTTCCATACCTTCAAACATACTCTACAGTCTACACGCACTGACATCACACATTCTAGATAGTAAAAATTATGCAGATAGATGCTTCTTACGCTGTATACATCTAACAGTTGTAACTCAACATTTCTCATAAAAGGCTTGTCAATTTTAATACACTCAGTCACAAAAAAAGTTAAGCACCCAGAAGTAATGGTCTGATTTGGATGTAATTTGGTAGACGTGCAGACCAGCAATGGGTATGTAAATGATTCGATTTGCAAGGAGCTGGCATGTCTAGTCACCAGACACAGAGGATCCCTCATAGACACATTGGACAGCATTACCAGCACTTGATGGAATTTGATAGGGGTCACATTGTGGGTTTGCATGAGGCCAGATGATCATATTGTGCAATTGCCCAGCAAGTGGGGCATGCAGATGTCACAGTCACCTGATGTTGGAACCAAGGGCAGCCATTGTGAAGGTTCTGGTCACCCAAGACAGACCACATCAAGGGAGGATCGTTGGATTGTATGCCAAACATTACAGAACCCCATGACATCCACACCTGCCATCCGGACACAGGTATCGGACTCTCTATAACACCTCAGGTCACCCTAGACCATGTCTTGATGACTGGTATCAGCTGGATTATGGGTTCACCATCCCATGCATAGGCTGCTACTAACACCAGCACAGAGATGGCTGCGGATAGAGTGGCACCAGAAGGCATAGACTGATGACGAGTGGCACCGTACCATGTTCAACAATGAATCTCGGTTCTGTATTAGCACGGATGACTGTCGTGTCTGTGTATGGTGGCGCTGAGGGGAGAGGACCGATCCTGCCAATGTTTCAGAGAGACACACCAGCGTTACTCCTGGCATCATGGTGTGGGGAGCCATAGGGTATGACATCATGGTGTTGGGAGCCATAGGGTATTACATTATGGTGTGGGGAGCCATAGGGTATGACATCATGGTGTGGGGAGCCATAGGGTATGACATCATGGTGTTGGGAGCCATAGGGTATGACATCATGGTGTGGGGAGCCATAGGGTATGACATCATGGTGTGGGGAGCCATAGGGTATGACATCATGGTGTTGGGAGCCATAGGGTATGACATCATGGTGTGGGGAGCCATAGGGTATGACATCATGGTGTGGGGAGCCATAGGGTATTACATCATGGTGTGGGGAGCCATAGGGTATGACATCATGGTGTGGGGAGCCATAGGGTATGACTTCAGGTCATCTCTGATAATGATTTGGGGGACCCTGACGGCACAGCGCTATATCAGTGACATCCTGTGTCCACGTGACTTACCCCTCCTGAAACAGCACCCCGGTAAGTCTTTCAACAAGATAATACCATCCACACATGGCAATGCCTGCATCATGTTGAGGTCCTCCCACTGCCAGCCAAGTCCCCAGATTATTATTCAATGGAACATGTTTGGGATCAGCTCGGACGTCAGCTCAGACCCAGTGCCAATCTGCAGGATCTTGAGGGCCAGTTACAACAACTGTGGGCCGACTTGCCACAGGAGAGGATACAGCCACTGTACAACTCCCATCTGCACCATATTGCTACATGTATCCAGGCCCGGTTGGGGGAGGGGGGGGTGCCACACCCTACTGACATGGGACTAGCAGTGTGCCCATATTGGCAACTCTGTTATCTGTTTCATCTGTTATTATAGTCATTGCCATATAGTCACATGACCTTTTACCACATGCAGATTCATTTAATTTCCACCACTCCGTCTGGCTGCTTAACTTTCTTTTTGTCACTGAGTGTATTTAAACGGTACTACATTTAATGCTGGTTTTATGATATATTTTTATTTGCTACAAAGACTTGGTGAGTAAAGTGCTGCCACAGTAAATGCTGCTGAATTTTAAAAATGCCACAGGCTGTAAAACTTGACCATTGTTCTCAGTGGTTTGTGGTCCCAACACCATGGCAGAGAGTCTCTGAGTCCCTCGGCAGAATACGACAGGATGTGAAAAGGAAAGTGAATAGAGAATATATTTTTCTTAGAGATATTTTTTTCTTAAAAATCATTTTACAATCATCAGTGCTTGTGCATTTAATGCAGATCGTTATTTAGAATCCAGAAAATGATTTGTAGAGCACACGTTGAAACGGTACTACTGAACCACAGATTGCCATTGCATTGCTTAATATATTTGATGCTGTGACGCACTTCGCGTCTGGGTGTGCATCATGGCCACTACGGAAAGCCAAGCAGTTCAAAAACACATGAATGTGATGTAACAGGAGTTAATAGAGCCCCTCTGATTGTCTATCCATTTTCTATACCCAACCCATTACAGGGTGAAAACACATACATACACATCACATCAATTCTCCAGTTCATCCTAGACCATGTCAACTTTGCACACAGGATGTGGGGGCAGAGATTTGAACCCCAATCCCAGACTTGGTAACCACTGTACCACCCCGGAAACTGTATGAAATTAAACAAAAAAAATGAATTAATAATTCCAAAATGTTTCATTCCCTTATCCATCACGCACACACTTCTGTGATTTCAGTCTGTTTGGTTTAAGCCTAAAAGACTACGTACTGCCTAGATAAATAACCTTTGCTTTGACTACCCCAGACGTTTTTGCAGTACTATAAAATTAATTAACCAGCATGTTTTAGCTCTTTATGTCCAGCAGGGGGGAGCAGAAGCTAAGCCATGCATACAACAAGCCTGAGAGTGAAACAAAACACAGAAAAATAAATGTCAGTCCCATCAGTGTTGGGATTCAGTCTGTCATGATTCACTGAGTGTGTAATGCATGGTCAACATCTTCAACTTTACTGCAACTATCCCTTTTCATATAGCAATGGAAACATAGTAAACTCACTTTTTTCCTAGTTCAGGGAATAATAGTCACCTTAGTAACCTTTAACTGTTAACCGGCCATTTTAGTGAGATGGGTTAATTCACATTGACTTTGGTTTGAGCTGTTTGAGCTGTTTCCAAGAATGTGGATGGTCCCCAGGGTTGGGAAACACTGATCTTAAGTGCTGATGGCTGATTTAGACTATCTCACTCAATACCCCACTACAGGTCCCAAGAACCCTCCCCTATTAAAAAAAATCAGCAGTTCAGCTGAGTGCATGTCAGAGGGGGTGCCCCTTGCAGGTTCCTGCCACTTCTCTTTGTCTAAAAGGCCAGGCCTGTGACCCCATCCTCTGCTGCTCTTTAATTACTTTCAAATGCTGCTCAGGTCCTTTGATGATGATGGGGGGCATCATGCTAGATGCACCTGCTGAGAGTCCAGAGCCTGCAGGGGGAAGAGGGTGAGGGGTGAGACCAGGCTGTCGGGGTCCTTAGTGCCAGTGCTCTTGCTACCGGCCACTGCAAACGTGCAGTGTATAGGACCATCACTGCAGTTAGAAGTTCATAGATGGTGTGCTTGGAACTACATGCAAACTACAAACATCCAACCTGTCCTGTATAAATGGATGTATTTAGCAAGACAATTTAATTTGTTCCTACTTCCATTCAGCTGTGACTAGGCACCAAAGCCAAGCTAGCTAATGACGGTCGAAAGCATAGCGTGATTCAGTTTGTGTGGTGTGGGGAATGCGGCTCCCAGTGAATCATCCCCACAGAGACCAACTGGTCCAAAGGTTACACTAATGAGTCATGCGGCAGCATTTCAAAGCGTGTTTGTTCCTCTCTGCCCCTCAAACAAACATGCTCACTGCATTCTGTGGCACCAACTCACACACAGACACACACACCCTACCTTTAAGACAGCCAGCCCAATATCCAGGGGTTTTCATGATAGATGGGCCCCGTCCTCCATTACTCAAGTGCTAAAAACCTCAGTGAGTGAAGGTGAATATTCAGTATGGACTGGTGTTCCATTTATCCAGTTTGACCAGTAGCTGTATGACCCGTTTACTGCACCACGCACCCCGCCAGAGGCACAGTAAGAAGGTTAAAAACTCTTGGGCTATTTGAATGGTCAGAGGCCCCCCCTTTACTGTTTTACTGTTTTCCATGATGGTGTAGTTGTCAACTGGGGGGGGGGGGTCAGGGATGGCAACAATAACATTTTTTTATAGTGTGGAGGGGATGGGCATGTGGACGCATGCCACATTTATGTAAAATGGGACACGACATTTCATTTTTCAGTATGAGATGATACTGTAGATTATGGGATGGGTGGCAACTCTAGGTTAAAGTCTAGGTTGAGACCTTTTTAGCTGAGACCACTGGGTTACCCCGGCATTAAAGTACCCTGACACCAAGCTGGTTTATGGCATTCCAAGCTAGGAATAAGCCAAATGAATGGGCGAGAGCTGATGAACCACCTAAAGGCCGTCTGTGTTTCATAGCATGTTTGAGAAAGAGGATCATCCACGGCAACACAAATAAATGTTTTGACAGAAGAACCAAAGGTCTGTTTTAGCCTCCTCACTTGACTGGTGAAGTAACACCTCATAGCAGAGGAGAGACCTCCTCTCTAAGTGTCATCTGTAATTATCTGGGGGTTTCTCCCAGACTATGAAGGTCAGGTTGCGCCTGCTGACAAGGCATATGTTCTGTTTGTTTTTGTGACACCATGGCTATTGTGTCTGCAGGGAGATTAGAGGATCTCCAGTGGATTTATAAGGATATCCCGCATTTGTTAATGGCAAAGAAACATTCCATGAGGTTGATGACTGTAAGATGATGGTCTGTGTGTGGGGGTGGGCAGGGTTGGGAGGTTGAAGTGTTAGCATCATAAATAGTTATGGACACGTTGGCTGAATAACTAGGATTTGTATGCCTTCCTTTTTCAATAGCTACTTATGACTGTGATTAAGCTACCTAATGTGTTATTGAAATGGCTTTGTAAGGATGTTTGCATCTTTCCCTCGGACAGGCCTGGTGGTGTTGACATTCTTGTCTGGTCTTCTTGCTAGACTGCTGACTTGTGATGGTGTACAGGGTCTTCAAGTCATTCTTCTAAGCTGCATCCTCGGCATCTGTGGTTAGTCTGTCGGCTAACTCCCTTTTGTCTCTTCTCGCAGTCATTCTTGACTTCCTTGTCCTTCAAGTTGTACTCTTGCTATACCTGCTGCTGCTGGGCTATGGTTCTGTTTGATTGTCCTGAACTTCCCCGTCTTTCTGTTTCTTCATAACACCAGTTCTTATATTCTCTGTTCCTGATTCCTCACATCTCCTCAGCTACAGGGAGCCGACTTCCACACCTACAAGGACTTTAAATCTGTTAGACAGGATTATGCTGTAGTCCTGTGTCTGCTGCGTTGGTATCTTTAGTTAGGAGATATCGAATGTAAAGTATAATAAAATCATTATAAGATAAGATAAAATGAGGAGAAGTGAGGGGAAATATTTTTATCCAGTATCACAGAAGAGATAAATGCACCATAGAATAATTTAGGTAGAAATTAACACAACAAAGCATAAGCAAAGTGGACAATAAACACATAAAAAAGCAATAAAATTTAAAAAGGAAATTAGAACACTGCACATGTGAATATGACTTGTTAAGAATAAAGGGAGATTTTACTTTGTTATTAATGTTAGAAGACTCCAACTATTTGTTAAACACGGGAATTGTTCAATGTAAAATGGACTGTTTTCGTTACATTAGAAATCTTATTTCAAGATGTAGTCAGATATCTCCCCCTGGTGGCTGTTTGTTAAACTGTGTGCTGTGAGTTATAATTGAGGGTGCGTTTGCATTGAGGAACATATATTCTTCATGTCTTGGACGTTTTTGTCCAATTTGCCCCAGTCTCAGGCTCTGTAACAATAGGGATCAGATGTCCAAGCACAGAACAAGCAGGTTTAATATTTTAAGAAGGACAAAGAAGCATAAAATACAGTCCTAGAGTAGGGTCAAAACACAAGCCAAGTTCATTTAAATAAAAGTCAGACAAAAGATTTGTTGGCTAATATTCAGGTGTGGTAGAGCATGGCTGCAAGCACTGGTGACAGGTGTTACAGGACACTGCCATTTAAGGTACATTATTCTAAATATGTGCTAATACAAATGCAACTGTAGTTCGTAACAAAGGGGATCAGACTGGATTTCAGTAATACCTCTGATTACACGATTACCTCGAGACCGGCCTAAGTAGGGATTGATTTGATTATGATATCATAGCGTTTACATGGCAGCAAGGTACCTTCTTTCCATGTCCTTGATGTCCTGATGTAATCCTTCACCTTGCTCTCGCCACTCCCAAGATTTTCAGGGAATAATTCCAAATGTGAATCCAGACAGTAGATCTTGAGGCTCATGTTGCAACCCAGTTCCTTAGTACTTGTTTTTTGCAATTTATTTATAATTCTTTCTCCCCCAGAAGAACAAGGCAGTGAGACTCTCTTGCATTCCTCTCCCCCAATCCCAAGGACTCACCGCACCCTCCCCCCATCCCACGCCTTCGCCGCTTCATACCCCCAGCGTGAACAGGCGGGTCTGTGACCAGCGCCCCCGTGGCTGCAGGACCGGATGGCTGTTTGTCTCTGCTGGACTGCCTCCACCTCCCCATTTCCCTCACCTGTTGCAATTCGTGTCATTTTATGTTATAAGATGTAGTGACCATGTGCTTATGCTACTGAGGTGTTTTTTTTTTCGGTTCCTACAATGTCCTCCCCACTGGAGTACAGTCTGGGGGCTGTGTTTTTATTCTCCTCCTCTCTC
The DNA here is from genome assembly GCF_023856365.1 of Brienomyrus brachyistius. Classification (NCBI taxonomy): domain Eukaryota; kingdom Metazoa; phylum Chordata; class Actinopteri; order Osteoglossiformes; family Mormyridae; genus Brienomyrus; species Brienomyrus brachyistius. The sequence goes on from NC_064554.1 coordinate 1,346,843, forward strand.
CTCATGTTATTCTCTTTCTTATCTTCTCTCTGGTTGCCCCTGTCTCCCGGCCTGTCTCCCCCTACTGTGATGTTTGTGTATATGTATGGTCGGGTTGATGGCCAGTTTTTTCGCTGGTACTTATGACTAGTGACATGATGTATTGCAACAGCAATAAAGGGTTCTCATCTCTCATCTCTCATCTCTCATCTTTACTGTTACCAAAAAACTTTTCTTTGAATGAGTCCATTTCTTTGAAAGATACCCAAAATATGGGAAGTGACTGCTGGCCCAGTAAGACACATAGAACTGTGTTTTGAGAAAAACATTACGTGATGGTGAAAAATGTTAATTTTTTCAATCAGTACCCAAAAAATCCACCCATCCATTTTCTGAAACCCAACTGGGGTCGTGGGGGGGACCAGATCCTATCCCTGGAACAGTGGGTGCAGGCAGGAACCGACACGCCGCAGAGCGCACATGCTCACAGGGCCAAATTAGACTCACCAATCAACCTCTCCTGCACACTTTTGGACTGTGAGAAGAAACCGGAGGCCCTGGCAAAAACAGGGAAAGTGTGCGAGCTCCACACAGAAAGGACCTAGGACCAAACCCAGGACCTCCTTGCTGTGAAACAGCAGTGCTAACCCCTGCACCATCACCACCCTATTATATAAAAATCACATTAAATAATCAAAACTATTTTTTTAATGTATACTCGTGAAACCTGATAAACACACTTAAACTTTATCAAATAGATTACAGCAGGGGTCTCCAACTCCAGTCCTGAAGAGCTACTATCCAGTAGATTTTCTATCCTACCTGGCTTCCGATGAGCTACACCTGCTCTCAGGCAAATACCAGGAACAGGTGTAGCTCATCAGAAGCCAGGTAGGGTAGAAAACCTACTGGATAGTAGCTCTCAAGGACCGGGGTTGGAGACCCCTAGATTACAGTATTAAACATGAACTCTGGTTGTTGTATTGTGGAAGATAACAACCTCACTACTTTTATTACTAATCGAACACCCCTTGTTCCTTACTGAGAATACTTGTTAAACTTCTTAAAAATACTTCAAGTAGAGACATCATAAGGTGAAGTTTCTTTAATAGACAGGAAAGAAGCAAAAGTGACACAACGAAAGAACAAAAACAATAGTTTATATACCTTTTGCAAGCTTCCCTAAAAAGCATATTGACATTATGATTGGCTACTTCTCTAAAAAACAAATCACCTATCAAAAAGCTCATCAATTGTGATTGGTTATTACTTCAAGAGGTATGCCAATTATAATTTGTTGCTACTTAAAGAGACACATGTCTTGCAATAAAAAGAAAAACAACTATACCAGTTATGACCGGTTACCCCTGTTCACTCCACTCCATGATCATCACGTGATTTAAACCCCCCTAAAATGTACCTTTCTTATCACAGCACAATCTGTACTGTTTGACTTTCCTCATCTTGCTTGAGGTTTGTCACAGAGCCCCTCCCCTATTGAATCTATATCCGTAGGGTTCATACTCCTGCTACTACTGTTATTTTAAGCTTATATGTCCCTTATGCACACAAAATCTTCTGCATTAGCACAATCTATCATATTGCAATACATGATCATTAGCATGACATTGACAGCAATCCCATAATGCCTCTCTCCCATCCTAACCCAGCAGCTCACATTCCACAGTATGAATGTCACGGGTCGTGGGCAGCGATCGCGAGCAGAGAGCGGCGATCGTGCGGAAGGAGCAGGCAGACAAGCGGGATACGGGAAAACGGGGGTTTAATCGGGGAACGGGGAGCAGGAGACATGGAACGCCAACTAACATCAATGACAGACAAAGCAAACTGGGGAGACCAGGACTTAAATACACGGAACAAGGCAGCAGGAAACAAGACACGACTGGGCAGGATCAGGAAATCACACGTGGGTAATTAGGGGGCGTGGCACACAGGAGGAGCGGACGAGCCGGGCATGACAGAACCCCCCCCCAAAGGCGCGCTACACCGGGCGCGCCCAGGAGGAGGCGAAGGACGGGACGAGACCAGGGAACCAAAACCTGAAAAACAAGAACAGAATCAACGCACGACGGGGAACAGGACCGAAGCACAAAACAAAGCCAGGGACAAGACGTGCGACAGGAGCTGACAAAGGGATGGGAAGGCAGACAGACAGATCAGGAAGGGAGAAACAGAGGGAACAGGCGGAACACAAGGAGCGGGAGTGACGGGAGGGAACGACGGGAAACCAGGAACAGAGCGGGGCAGAACAAAGGGACCAGGAACAGAGGACGGCGGGACAAAGGCAGGAGGAGGAACAAAGACAGGCGGGACAGAGACAGGAAAGAAGGGAGAGAAGGCGGGGGAACTAAGGGGAGCCCGTGGGAGCCCCAGCGGGCGACGGGAGGCAGCCGGAGGGGCCGCAGGCGGCCGGGAGGCCGGAGCCGGAGGGGACCGAGAAGGGGCAGAGGAGACAGGGCGAGGGACCCGCGGAGGGGCCAGGGAGGGAGCAGGAGGGAGCACCAGGGAAGGGGACGAGGGAGCTGGAAGGGGCCAGGGCGAAGGCACGGAGGAGGGGGGAGCCGCAGCAGGCGGCGATGTCCGGGGGAGGGCCGGAGGTAGGGGCCCCGCAGGCGACCGAGGAGCCGCCGTCGGAGAACCCCCAGGCGACCGACCAGGACCCGGAGAGGGGAGCGAGGCAGGGCGACGAGGCACCGGAGAGGGACCCGCAGGCGACAGCCGACCCGGAGGGCCAGGACCCGCAGGCGCCAACCGAGCCCCAGCGCAGGCGAGGCAGGGCGAGCCAGGGGGCAGGGCGGGCGGGACCCCAGCCCTGCGTCTGTGTCCCCTCCCTTTACGGGACACAGACATGACCCCAGGTTGGGGTCGAGTTCGCCGGGGCGAGGGAGAAACTGTCACAAGGGGCGCCTCGGGAGCTGCTGCAGCGCGGTCAGGAACTGGAGCGCTGACAGGAGCTGCAGGTGACTGCAGTGGGGGCGCCTGCCCGGGAGCTGCAGCAAGTGGCTGCAGTGGGGGCGCCTCTGCAGGGACAGGAGCGCGGTCAGGAACAGGAGCGCGGTCAGGAACAGGAGCGCGGTCAGGAACAGGAGCTGGCTGCAGTGGGGGCGCCTGCCCGGGAGCTGCAGCAGGCGGCTGCAGAGGGGGCGCCTGCCCGGGAGCTGCAGCAGGCGGCTGCAGAGGGGGCGCCTCTGCAGGAACTGGAGTGCGGTCAGGAACTGGAGCGCTGACAGGAACAGGAGCGCGGTCAGGAACAGGAGCGCTGACAGGAGCTGCAGGTGGCTGCAGTGGGGGCGCCTGCCCGGGAGCTGCAGCAGGTGGCTGCAGTGGGGGCGCCTGCCCGGGAGCTGCAGCAGGTGGCTGCAGTGGGGGCGCCTGCCCGGGAGCTGCAGCAGGCGGCTGCAGTGGGGGCGCCTGCCCGGGAGCTGCAGCAGGCGGCTGCAGTGGGGGCGCCTGCCCGGGAGCTGCAGCAGGCGGCTGCAGTGGGGGCGCCTGCCCGGGAGCTGCAGCAGGCGGCTGCAGTGGGGGCGCCTGCCCGGGAGCTGCAGCAGGCGGCGAAGGCGGCTGCGCAGGCGGCGGCAGCGGCGAAGGCGGCTGCGCAGGCGGCGGCAGCGGCGAAGGCGGCTGCGCAGGCGGCGGCAGCGGCGAAGGCGGCTGCGCAGGCGGCGGCAGCGGCGAAGGCGGCAATGGCGGCTGCACGGGAGCGGGGTCCGCCGGCAATGGCGGCTGCACGGGAGCGGGGTCCGCCGGCAATGGCGGCTGCACGGGAGCGGGGTCCGCCGGCAATGGCGGCTGCACGGGAGCGGGGTCCGCCGGCAATGGCGGCTGCACGGGAGCGGGGTCCGCCGGCAATGGCGGCTGCACGGGAGCGGGGTCCGCCGTCAGAGTCGGCTGCTCCGACGGGGAAACAGAGGCTCTCTGTAGCTGGAGAAGCTGTTTGAGGTCCCCTGCCAGCCGGTCGAGGTCCTCCCGCTCGGAGGCGGGAGTAAACGTGTCGAAGCCCCTTCTCAGACGGACAGTGAGCGCTTCTACCTCGTCGCTCACTGGAGGTGCCACCTCCGCTAACGCCCTCCAGAACAGCCCCTGGAGGGCGAAGAATTGATTGGCGAGGGCTGCCGTCTTCCCTGGGAGAGGCGAGGGATACGCCTCCGGGGTGGCTGCCGCGGGAGGTGGAACTGATACGTCCGGCGCGGGTAGGGCAGAAGTAGCCCTTATCAGAGCGCGGGGTACCCGGGGAATAACGTCCCTCATCGCTCTGACACCTCGGTTAGCCAGCCGCTCGGGCCGGTAATCACACCGCTCGAGGGGCGGCAGCAGTTCCGTGGGGAGGGGCTCCAGGTCTGGGAAGACGAAGGACTCGTCCTCTTCATCCTCACTTGGAGCCCAGAGCCTGGCCACGGAGCAGGGACCCAGACCGTACAGTCCCAGGTCGGGACCTAGGACGAGCTCCTCTTCCTCCTGAGGGAGCCCGGGGCTGGAGAGCGAGCAGGCGCCCAGATAAAGAGGCGGCGCTTCCGGGATTCGCCTTCCCCTGCGTCTCCTTTTCTTTGTTGGGTCTGTCATTCTGTCACGGGTCGTGGGCAGCGATCGCGAGCAGAGAGCGGCGATCGTGCGGAAGGAGCAGGCAGACAAGCGGGATACGGGAAAACGGGGGTTTAATCGGGGAACGGGGAGCAGGAGACATGGAACGCCAACTAACATCAATGACAGACAAAGCAAACTGGGGAGACCAGGACTTAAATACACGGAACAAGGCAGCAGGAAACAAGACACGACTGGGCAGGATCAGGAAATCACACGTGGGTAATTAGGGGGCGTGGCACACAGGAGGAGCGGACGAGCCGGGCATGACAATGAATATGCATACATTGATATTTGACTGATATTTTGGGTACATTTTAAGCATACTGGGAGCATCAGCCTTCATGTTTTCCTCCCGTTAAAAAAGAAACTGCATTTTATTATTTTATTTTTTTTAAATGTATATAGTTCATACAGAGGCGGCATGGTGGTACTCCTCCAGGTACTCTGGTTTCTCCCCACAGTCCAAAAACATGCTGAGGCTAATTGGAGTTGCTAAATTGCCCGTAGGAGTGTATGTGTGAGTAAATGGTGTGTGAGTGAGCCCTGCGATGGGCTGACCCCCATCCATCCATCCATCCATCCATTTTCCAAACCACTTATCGTAGAAATGAAAGAAATGAAAATAAAGAAAAAAAATAACCGGTACTTGAAATTAGAACCCAGGAATATAATTATTAAAAATAATCAGTGACTTCCTAGGAGTTTGGGGAGTTATAGTGGCGATCAAAATTAGAGAATGACTGACATTTTTGTAATTTACAAAGTCACTGCTTATCCAAATTGAAAGTTATTACAACTTGAATAGGTGAGATATATTTAAATCAAAAATTTAAATCAAATTTCATTAGTGAAAACATCACACATCACAAAATAAAAGGTTTAATTTTGATCACTACTGCACAGTGTATCACTACTGGCACATTATGGCCTATTGTGGATTATAAAATCTGTCTTTTTTTACGACAACTTTGGCACTTTGCAGATGCCCTCTCAGTTGTTCTTCTCGGCCTTTGCGCAACTCCTTTAGAATATGCTTCATATCTGTATTGAGATCCTGCGTTAGCTCATTAACCCTGGTCTCTCCATTCAGAAGATTACTTACTGCCTCACATTCAGCACAATTGCCATAATTAAAGGACTGGTCTTTTGGTGCCTTTTTTTGGCCTGCTGTGGGTGGTGTTGAAAACGTAACATTTGGGAATATTTCTTGGCACAAAAAAATAGGAGAAGCTCACGACAGTCGCCCCAAAACAAAAGTCATTTCCACAGGATCTACCCTCACTTCTGCGAATGATCATGTCATCATTGAGGTTCTGCAGCACTTCCAGAATAGCAGTAACACTTTGGTCCCCTGTTGTTTCAACAACCTTGGGAAGATATGAAACATAAAAAACATACTTTTCTGTATAATACATTTCTCACTTACCAATAGATGATGATGATTATTATCCATCCATCCATCCATTTTCCAAACCGCTTATCCTATTGGGTCGCGGGGGGTCCGGAGCCTATCCCGAAAGCAATGGGCACGAGGCTGGGAACAACCCAGGATGGGGGGCCAGCCCATCGCAGGGCACACTCACACACCATTCACTCTCACATGCAGTCCTACAGGCAATTTAGCAAGTCCAATTAGCCTCAACATGTTTTTGGACTGTGGGGGGAAACCGGAGTACCCGGAGGAAACCCCACGACGACATGGGGAGAACATGCAAACTCCACACACATGTGACCCAGGCGGAGATTCGAACCCGGGTCCCAGAGGTGTGAGGCAACAGTGCTAACCACTGCACCACCATGCCGCCATGATTATTATTATTATTACTATTATTATAATTATTATCCATTTCCAAAGTAAAGAAAATCAATTTTACTGGTTCACTTGTTCACTTGAGTTCACTTGTTTTGACTGAGATGTTAAACTTGCCAGTTAACAGTATAATACAACCACATACTAAATGTGGCCAGTGAGCACTCTTAATATGCAGTTTAATCATATGTTATTCCTTTACATATATAGAGAACAAAACCTAAAAAGCAATTTGAGTTGGTATGAAATTAAAAGTTATTTTTCATAATAAAATATAATTTCACCTTTGTTCCTTAAAGCAGATCATGCTAACAAAAAAGGCATGTTTCCTTAAGAACTGTTAATGTGCCAAAGATTGTATAGGAGTAAGTCAGAGATTATTCCAGATCACTTACCACTTTCAACAGTACTGAGAAAGGGGGTCTATGGGGCAGCTGGGATTTGTACGATTTGAAAATATCTGGGTACATTTCAGCCAGTGCTGACTTAAGCGGTTCACCTAGAATTTCCTTTGGATCAATGGCTTTTCTGAAAATGTAGCAAATGAAGAAGATGCTGTGCAGAATTTGGCAGATAAACAGAAGATGACCATTACATCTGGCTTGGGGCAGACAGCCCCAGTAACAACAAAGCACACTGATACTTAAACTTTAATCTACCTACATGATTCAATCCCCGCTCACTAACTAGGAAAAAAACTGAATTATTTAATAATTTCAAATTTCATTTGCTTAAGTTTAGATTCAGTGGTATAATTCAGTTAAAGCACAAAATTGGCATCATCACATTTAATAGAAGCATGTGCAAATAAAATATACAACTAAATTATTGAACAGCTTTAGCTTAAGATGAGGTATTAATAAATCATTTTAGCAATTAAAGGGTTCTGTGGTAAATTGCTAAAATTACAATATCAGGAGGTGACTCACCTCTTTAAAGTAGCATTGTCCCCTAGCAGTGTCCATGTTTGAGAAAATGAAATTCTGAGCTGTTATGATAAACACTTCGGCACTAGCCACTAGGGTCTCCCTCATTTTAGCCTCAATCTCCTGTATATTCCTTGAAAAAAATCATAGTACATAATGGTAACCATAGGCCAATGTCTGAGATAAGGTCTTGTGAATTCTAAAGTCAGTAAGGCAAACTATTGTTTTGCTATCAACCAGTAGTTTATTACAATTCATACATATTGTCATACTCAAATAAAAAACAGAACATTTTAATTAACAAATGGAATGTTTTTGTTCATTAACAATATTTCATCAAAAACAGCAAACACCTTATTATAACTGATCTTTAACGGCAGTGACCTAATATAACACCTCTTAATGAAATAAACGATGATATTTTATACCACAGCTTAGATTGATTTTCAATTCTACAAGGTGTTGAATAAGGTAGACCGGAAAATCCACATAAGGAGCCAGTTTCAGCCTTGTACATAAGGGGGGTATTCTCATTTGTTGTGAGAAATTATTTTAACTTGGGGAAAAAGAAATGACAGCGGCAGTAAAACAATTTCACACTATCTCAACTTAAACTTTGCAATTAATCCGCGGTTCACATCATGCATGCTGAACCATGGAGGGGGGGGGGGGGAGTCACTACAAACAGGGTTCACGCGAAACAACAGCAAGGCTGTGAATTTCACTAGCTTGCCAGCTAACGTTATGTATGTCATGTAACTCCAGTGGCATTTTGAAAGATTTTCAATGCCTGAACCATGGGGGGGTAAGATGACCTTGGCAACTATTTGAAATCAATGATATGATGTCAGGATTGGGGGCGACATGGTGGTGCAGTGGTTAGCACTGTTGCCTCACACCTCTGGGACCCAGGTTCGAGTCTCCGCCTGGGTTACAGGCCCCATGTCATTGTGGGGTTTCCCCCCACAGTCCAAAAACATGCTGAGGCTAATTGGAGTTACTAAATTGCCCGTAGGTGTGCATGTGTGAGTGTGCCCTGCGATGGGCTGGCCCCCCATCCTGGGTTGCTTCCGGGATAGGCTCTGGACCCCCCGCGACCCAGTAGGATAAGCGGTTTGGAAAAAGGATGGATGTCAGAATTGGTCTCAGCCTTGCCTTGGTCCAAGTGTCATTTCATTGTTTGGCCAGCAGGTGTTGCTGGTCATCTAAGTCCCTGTCATTTCCCAGATTGGTAGCTCCTAGTGTTTCCTTGTTCTCCTGGTTGCTGTTTGGGTTAATAGACTATGCAGGCAGCCACCATCCATCTTCCCAGGTTCGAAGTTGGCCTCACCATGTTTGTGTATACTTCTCTTTTTTGCTTCTTGTATTATTCCTCTTGTGTATCTCTGCTTGGTTCCTTGCTTTGTAAATTTGTCTCATTCCTGCTTGCACCCCAGTTTTGTAAGCCTTAAGTTATCCTGGTTTCTTTTAGTGTTTGAAGCCTTAAGTATTTGTTATAACTCTCACCGGTGTCTAGTTCCCAACCCTAGTGTTTGGTTAATTGTCTTGGTCTGCACCTGTCCCTCATGTAGTCCTTGTTAGCTTGCGTATTTAAGTGCCTGTGCTCATTACTTAGTCATTGTGTTCAATTGTTACCTTGTGGTTGCTACTCTGTTAGTTCCTGTCATTAGTGTTATTCTTCTTGCTTGGTTCCCATGTCTTAGTAGTTTTAGCGTTAGTTCTTATTTTGTTCGCTATATTTTGACCCCTTATGGTCACTTTGTTTTCTGTTCTGTTTTGTTTAATAAACCCTGTTTGTTGAGTCACTCCATGGATCGTCCCTCCTTCATCATGCCCTGCCGTAACATATGAAAGATAAATGGGATTATTTTGACAAAAATTACCCAGCCCTTACAGTGAATAACACCAGTGATATGAAGATATTATGTGTTGCACGAGATACAATTATCAATACATTTATTACATGTAAAAGTATGAACTCACCTAGCAGCTCTTTCAGGTGCTTCCGCCATGATGACTTGAAGTAAGCAGTTTCTCAAATATTTGCCAAATGTTGAAATTTGGTTGTGTAATGAGCTGATTCACTGAAATCCGAAACATGATAAAATTAGAAAAATCAAACAAATCTTGAAAGAAACATGTTATTTAATCAAGCACCACTTGTGCGAAAGTACATGCTGACTCTTGGAGCTGTGGCTAATGTTTTAAACATGATTTTCAGCCCAGCCACCCCTATGACATGGTTTCCTACTCCAAATGGAGAGTGACCCATATATTACTGCTCTATAAAATATAAATATAATATGTCTGGCCGAGGCATCAGGTAAACGGCTACGTTGATACAATCAAAAGAATCATCAGAATATCCATTTTGAGTGTATTAAGCTTAATCTCCTCCCCTCCATAACCATTGGCTCCTTCGCCTCCTTCCTGGTCGCCCAGCCAGATATGTCGGCTTCAGAGTCGATGGAACTAACGACCAAGAGACGGGCTTTGCCAAATTACTGTTCTCATACTCATTTAACTTGTTTAATCAAATAAACACTCGTGTCAACTATCTATTGAGGTGGTTGAGCTGCATTTAATTTATATATCTATTGTTTGTGTACGTCTTGTAGGGTCCAGTGGCTAGATATAGGCAGCATAAGTGAAGAGGGTAACCTGAAGGGGGTGTGGCTTTGTCACAAGTGGTTTGGGGTGCCCTATATGCAAAGACAGTAGTAGTTATTTGATGAGCATAGTTATTCATTTTGTGTCCCTGGGTTGCCAACCACACATTGTAAATGCCTGCTGGTGTATTCTTTTAATGGCAGAACATTGTAATTACTGGCAGATTGAGGCAGAATGATGTCGGCAAAAGACAAGAAAACTCTATTAAGATGGAAAATATGCCTTTATATTATAGTCTTTAAAAGAATTAACACAAACCTGGAACAAGTACCAAACCAAAAATGGTCAGACGCTGAACTGCTTAGGCGGCTACATCACTACTGTCAGGTACATATATGGTGGGTAATTTAAGGACATACAAAGATTGGACATGGTTCACACAAGACAAAGGCAAACAACAATAGGGAATTACAACAAGTGCATTTACAATAACACAAGGGGCTATTTACAGTTGCTCGGGAGAATGTCAAGATAAGCGAATCCTCCAGCCAAAATTGTTGTTGCATACCCCCCAAAAAGTGAGTAGTTGCGCCCCTATGACTGTTGAATGCTGGATGGGACTGAGATTTCATTCTGTCACAGGTGATCGCGGGCAGAGCGGCGATCGTGCGGAAGGAGCAGGCAGGCAAGCGGGATACGGGAAAACGGGGGTTTATTCGGGGAAACCGGAGCAGGACGGGAAACAGACATTGACAACATCAATGACGGACCAAGGACTCGGATAAGACACGGACTGAAATACACAGGACTGATTGAAAATAAGCAGACACAGCTGGGTACAATCCGGGAAACACACGTGGGTAAGCAGGGGGCGTGGCACACAGGAGGAGCCGACGAGCAGGGCATGACAGAACCCCCCCCCAAAGGCGCGCTGCACCGGGCGCGCCTGGGAGGAGGCGACAGACGGGACACGGGAACCGGGACCTGGAGCAAAAAAAAAACAGAACCCTCAACGAGAGACGGGAAACAGGACCGAGGCACAAAACAGGGCAAGCGACAGGACGTGAGACAGGAGCTGGCAAAGGGACGGGAAGGCAGAGAGACAGATCAGGAAGGGAGACACAGCGGGAACAGGAGGAACAAAAGGACCAGGAGCGAACGAAGGGAACAGAGGAAGACGAGGAGCAGAGACGGGAGGAACAAAGCGAGGGGGAGCAGAGACAGGCGGGACCAAGAAAGGGGAAGCAAACGAAGGAGGGACCAGGGCAGGAGAGAAGGGAGAGAAGGCGGGGGAACAAAGGGGAGCCCGTGGGAGCCCCAGCGGGCGACGGGCGGCAGCCGGAGGGGCCGCAGGCGGCCGGGAGGCCGGAGCCGGAGGGGACCGAGAAGGGGCCGAGGAGACAGGGCGAGGGACCCGCGGAGGGGCCAGGGAGGGAGCAGGAGGGAGCACCGGGGAAGGGGACGAGGGAGCTGGAAGGGGCCAGGGCGAAGCCAAGGCGAGGGGGGGAGCCGCCGCAGGCGGCGACGTCCTCCGACGAGCCGCAGGTAGGGGCCCCGCAGGCAACCGAGGAGCCGCCGTTGGGGAGCCCCCAGGCGACCGACCAGGCACTGGAGGGGGGGAGCGAGGCAGGGCGACGAGGCACCGGAGGGGGACCCGCAGGCAACAGCCGACCCGGAGGGCCAGGACCCGCAGGCGCCAACCGAGCCCCAGCGCAGGCGAGGCAGGGCGAGCCAGGGGGCAGGGCGGGCGGGACCCCAGGCCTGCGTCTGTGTCCCCTTCCCCTGCGGGACACAGACAGGCCGAACCTAGGTCGGGGTCGACGTCGCCAGGGCGAGGGACAAGGGGTCACAAGTTCTGTCCCCGAGGGGTCCCATTCCAGATCCTCCACCTCCAGAGAGGGAGGAGCTGCGGTGGAGTCTTCGGGGACCTCCTCGGGAACCGGGGCCAACGGACTTGGAGCGGGAGTAGGAACGGGGCCAGGAAGTAAAGTCACTCGGGGCGCCTCGGGAGCTGCTGCAGGTGGAGGGGGCGCCTCGGGAGCTGCTGCAGGCGGAGGGGGCGCCTCGGGAGCTGCTGCAGGCGGAGGGGGCGCCTCGGGAGCTGCTGGAGCGCGGTCAGGAACTGGAGCGCGGTCAGGAACAGGAGCGCGGTCAGGAACTGGAGCGCGGTCAGGAAAAGGAGCGCGGTCAGGAACTGGAGCGGGCTGCAGTGGGGGCGCCTGCCCGGGAGCTGCAGGTCGCTGCAGTGGGGGCGCCTGCCCGGGAGCTGCAGGTCGCTGCAGTGGGGGCGCCTGCCCGGGAGCTGCAGGTCGCTGCAGTGGGGGCGCCTGCCCGGGAGCTGCAGCAGGCGAAGGGGGCAGCGAAGGCGGCTGCGTGGGCGGCAGCGAAGGCGGCTGCGCGGGCGGCGGCGGCCGCACGGGAGCGGGGTCCGCGGGCGGCGGCGGCCGTTCCGACGGCGTAGCCGGGACCGGTGCTCTCCGGACAGGAGAGGCTGCCTGGGGAGACAGCTTAGCAGAGCTAGGGACCATCCGGGCGATTGGGGAGACATCCCGATCCTCCTCCGGGAGGGCCGCCGGGATGAGGGCACATGCCCTTAAGGCGATCGTCGGGGCGATCGCCGGTTCCTTCCGTCTGCTCCTCCGGCTCTTGGTAGCGGCGGGAGGTGGAGCTACGTCCGCCAATGCAGACGGCGGAAGGACTGGTCCCCGCTCGCTGGGAGCGACTGAGCGCTTGGTCCGGAGCTGAGCTATCCGCCCTCGCGCAGCTCCTCGGCCAAGCGGGCTTCTAGGTCGAGGGCTAGCTCCCCGAGGGTCTTCTCGCACCGGAGGACGAGGCTCCACGCAGGTAGATCTTCCGAGATACCGGGTTGGGATCTCCAGAAAACCACCTGTTCTCCGAGGCGGAAGTACTCCTCCTCGGAGATGTATTCAGCCTTGTTGCGGTCCGTCATTCTGTCACAGGTGATCGCGGGCAGAGCGGCGATCGTGCGGAAGGAGCAGGCAGGCAAGCGGGATACGGGAAAACGGGGGTTTATTCGGGGAAACCGGAGCAGGACGGGAAACAGACATTGACAACATCAATGACGGACCAAGGACTCGGGTAAGACACGGACTGAAATACACAGGACTGATTGAAAATAAGCAGACACAGCTGGGTACAATCCGGGAAACACACGTGGGTAAGCAGGGGGCGTGGCACACAGGAGGAGCCGACGAGCAGGGCATGACAATATGAAATATAACACACATTATATATAATATACATCCATCCATCCATCCATTTTCCAAACCGCTTATCCTACTGGGTCGCGGGGGGTCCGGAGCCTATACCGGAAGCAATGGGCACGAGGCAGGGAACAACCCAGGATGGGGGGCCAGCCCATTGCAGGGCACACTCACACACCAGTCACTCACACATGCACACCTACGGGCAATTTAGCAACTCCAATTAGCCTCAGCATGTTTTTGGACTGTGGGGGGAAACCGGAGTACCCGGAGGAAACCCCACGACGACATGGGAAGAACATGCAAACTCCACACACATGTAACACAGGCGGAGACTCGAACCCGGGTCCCAGAGGTGTGAGGCAACAGTGCTAACCACTGCACCAATATGTTATACATTAAAATACAAAAATGCTTGGAATTTTAATGAAAAACCACACAAAAATGAAGTCTCATATTTCTTTTTGCAAGAATTCCATCTCAAGGTTTCTATTTAATGCTGAATTTTTTACCATCAAGCATTTCCTCATTGATCAGGTGCACTGACATAAATGATTTACAGAATGCATGGTTACTCATGAAAATTAAGCAAAAGGCAACTCATTTCTACAAAAAGATATACAAAGGAAAATGATCTATCTAAAAAGGATCTTGATTTTTTTAAAAAACAAAACAATCCAAGCCACGCAGTTAGATTTGTGGATGGGTGTTAAATGGCTAGCAAGTTCTACAGCACAACACTAAACCTACTGAAATAACATTCTGAATGAGAGGGAAACTGCTGGGTTCAGCTTAGGTGTTGAACCCCTGCTGGGTGACCAGTCTCTGGATACAAAGCAAAACGCCACACTGGTGATCTCTTTATCTCACTGAAGGGAAGCCCAGTCCGGTCACAGAGACTTGTCTCTTGACTCAATTCAGCCGACTTCGGAGGAGGGCTTCTCTCGCAGTACCTTTTCTTAAGCACTTCCATTTGCATAGCAGTAGAGGTGTCACATGATACAGTAATACCATATATTGTCAATAACACATGAGCGTTTCTAATAATGCCTGCTGTTGCTACGCGGAACAAAACGATTAGACGTACAAGCATATGCGATTTAGCAACATCTATTTCAAAATAGCTTTAACTGAACTGAAACTCTGCGGTTAGCATCTATCAGCAAGAAAACATGTTCTGTGCACTTTAGCCTGCACTCTTTCCTCAGCGGCCTAAGTGTCGCTCTGCAAACTTACAGGCAATACATAAATGGCAACAAGCATAATTACCAAAAGAAACAAATTTACATTTCATTCAAATATACAAGTATACACTCTAGAGCGATACTGTGCTGTGAAAGAGAAACTGTGAAGCTCCTATCTACCCAAGATTAAGAAACGGCAAAGGAAATCCAACTATTTGGATATTTGGAACTATGCCTTTTTTTACATCCTTGTCCTTGTTCTTGTCATGCCCGGCTCGTACGATCCTCGTGTGTGCCACACCCCCCTGATTATCCACGAGTGCTTCCCTGATTGTACCCAGCTGTACCCTGTTGTCTAGTCTATTTCAGTCCCCGTCTTGCCTCAGTTCATTGTCTGTCATTGATGTTAATTGGCGTCCGATGTTTCCTGTTCCTGATAGGAAACATATAAATCCCCGTTTGCCCGACTTTGCCTGCTCTCTGCCTGCTTACCTGCCCGTTCGCCTTACCCGCATTCAACAGATCGTAACAGTTTTGCAAGTCCTCTTTAATTTTCTCCGTCTTTGACAGGCTCAAATACTCCTCTTCACACTGCAAGAAATAAACAGTTCATCATCACAATCATTCTCCGATTATATATTTTTTCATAACATACAATTTCATTAATGTATCTAGTGTTCTGCTTTTAAAAAACTACTGTTGTCTCATAAGATTATTAATGAAACAGATGGTTTTCAAAAACAAAATTCCATATCATTACACATTACCTGTTACAGGTACTGTCCATATTTATAGCTAGTAATGGGAGGAGACGTCGCACCCTCCTTGAAGAAGTCATTCAAGCTGCAGGCTATAAGATGCAGGACCTCATTCTCATAGAAGTAGACTTTGCCCTGGCTGTCTACCAGCACGATGAGCTGCAGTCCCTCTGCCAAAGACGGGAAGTTATCAATGGCACCAATGACGACCATCTCCATTGGCTCAGGAAGGTACAGCTCACTCCAGCTCTCCAGCATCTCATCTCTTCCCCAGTAGACAGTTCCATCCAGATCTGTGATTCTGATTGCATAGCCTTTTGGTTCTTTTAGTTTGATTTCTGACCCATTGTGTTTCTTCACCAGCTCAGGAAGCTCCTTTAAGTCTCTGTCTGTAAACAGAAGCCTTGTCAGTGCTGGGAGAAGTAAGGCCTCAAAACCCACAGTAGATGAGAAGTAAGATGAGCTGTCAATCATTAGTTTAGTCTAGTTTGAATAATTAGATATTAGGTTAAAACAAGTATTTCTCCACTAGCTCTGTGTAATCCCCATCTGTGAACAGAAGCCTTGTGAGTGAAAGGAGAAATCAGGTTTCAAAACCCACAATGGGTTAGACATAGAAACGTGCTGTCAATTACTGTCTAGTTTAACCTAATAAAGATTAAGTTAAAATGAGTGAAGTAACCGCACATGGTAAGTTCCATCCGTTGTTGGTTTTGAAGCCTTTCTACTTTCTAATTTCTACTTTCACAAGCCCACATTTGAAAATTAGTTGGCATGTATACAGAGTTATTTTGTGGATAGAGGGGTACATCATGAGATCAAGATTTTGTTTCAACCAACCAGTTTGGGATTAAGAATTATAGTCACAGAGTACGCAACTGGTTGGTTGAATCAAAATCCCGATCTGGACTTGTACTCTCTGAACCTGAATTACCTAATTCTGCATGTATACAAAAACAGCAAAAATTCCCGTCTTACTCTTTACTTACCCATTGCGCAGAATTCTTGCACACATTCATGATCACCATATTCACTACTCTTTCCATACTCCCATACGTTTTGTCTAAAATGGAAATATGAAGATGATAGATGCTTGTAGTCAAAACAGACATGGCCTACTTTTGACTGCAACGTCCATCTCATCCAGCAATTTCAAAACTCTTCAGACTGCAAGAAGTAAACAGATGTTCGTCACAATCATTCTCCTAATTTAAATTAATAGAGCACATTTTCATTTTAGTACAACACCTTTTACCCTGACAGACAGCATTACTAAGACAGTAACCCTGGATGCCATCTAGTACAACAAAAGTGCGTTTGCTGTTTTAACGAAATATTGTAAACGTCAAGTTACCAGGGACACATACACGATTATTCAAATAACCGAACAGCCTAAATTCATCATAGGCCTTAGATGAATTTCACTTCTGACGGGGAAACCCGGGCTCTTCCTGAGACTAGATTCTACACAAAGTATATTTCAGATTGAAAACCCTCAACCTATTAAATCGATACTAACTCGAGAATGATGCTGCTAAGTCTGCGAGAAAGGGTTGACTGTTTAAGTCATAATTTGTATAGAATTATAGAAACCGAACAAAACATAACAAGGAAAACGCCATAGTCCGACATCGTACCCTATGGAGCTCACCGTCCTAACAGTCCATTACTTACAATACTGTTTATATCTTGAAAATATACCTTTAAAGAAGCAATTTAAACATAAAGATCAAAACAAGTTTTTTCCCCATTTCGTCATACTATATTTCAAGTACGCCAGTCAAAACAGGGGAAAAATCGAAACTTCAACTCCATCTTCAGGTCTTCAAAGCCGCTGTCAACCTTCCGTTCGAATTTATTTCTAACTTAGATAAATGAAATACACGACCAGAGGCACACACGATACACGAGAGTCCTTTTACTTGCTAGGGTGCGAGGACGCGCCTTCAGCAAAGTTCTCGTCTCCAATAGCCTGCTGTCACTGCCCGATCTGCAACATGCATGCGCGCTGTCTTCGCCGCGATCATGAAACATCAAATATGGAGCTTCGCGTGGCTCAAACTTTGCCTGACAAGTCCATGTCTCGTTTAAAATTGCGTTTGACACTGCGTCTTGATTTTTCACGTCCGCTAATTATTCGATTGAAATTCATTTGTATTGAAGTACATACAAACATTGTACATACAAAGGGGGACCGCCAGGATAAATATGACCGATAATACTATAATCATCTTTCTTGTTCTTAAATTCAATGTGGTAGCAAATATAATCGAAAGTTGCACCAAAAATCATTTCCGTCCAGTGCATCTGAAAAGTACAACAAAATGTTAAAATTGTTCAACACTACATTACAAAAAATCGTATAAAATTTTCAGCATCAGTCCAAAACCTTTTCGTAAAAATACAGTCAAAAATTAGATGAAATAATTCCCGCACTGGCAGTTGATGCTTCGCCCCCCCTCACTGTTTCTGATCTGCCTGACCTGCCTATTCCTGACCCGTTTGGCTCGCCTGTTGTACCGGGCCTGCCCTATGTGCCTGACCTGCTGGACCCGAAGGCTGACGTACCGGCCCCAGTGGATCCAGTCTTGGTGGCTGATGTGTCTTCCTGCGGGGTCCCTGTCCCGGACGCTGCATCGCTGCCCAGCCGGATCCCAGTCCCGGCAGCTAACGTGCTGTCCAGCAAGGCTGTGCCCATGCCCCCTGTGGTTCCTGTGCCGAGACCACCCACGCCTCCTGCTCTGCTCGAAGTCCCAGTGCTGCCCACGCCTCCCGCTCCACCCGAGGTCCCGGACTGCCTGAACTTTGTTCCTCCTCCTTTAATGGAGGGAGAGGATGAATTTGAGTGGGACCCCTCGGGGACCTCCTTCATGGACCCAATGGACTCCTCCAGGAGGAGGACTCCTCCAGGAGGAGGACTCCTCCGTAGGATCGATCCTGGCCGGGATCCCACCTGTCGGTGTCCCGAAGTGGGAGAGGACATAGGCTCAGGGGCCGGGTCCCGCCCGCCCTGCCCCCTGGCTTGCCCTCTCTCGCCTTGGCTGGAGCTCGAGGGGGTGCCTTCGAGTCCTCCATCTCCTGTTCAGCTGTCACCTGCGGGTCCCGTTTACCCCGCGGAGGGGCCAGGGAGGGAGCAGGAAGGAGCACCGGGGAAGGGGACGAGGGAGCTGAAGGGGACCTGGGCGAAGGCAAGGTGAGGGGAAGCCAAAGGTGGGGTCCCCGCAGGCGACCGAGGAGCCGCCGTCGGGGAGCCCCCCGGTGACCGACCAAGTACCGGAGGGGGGAGCGAGGTAGGGCGCCGAGGCACCGGAGGGGAACCCGCAGTCGACAGCCGATCCGGAGGACCAGGACCCGCGGGCGCCAACCGAGCCCCAGCGCAGGCGAGGGAGGGCGAGCCAGGGGGCAGGGCGGGAGGGACCCCAGTCCGGCGCTTATGTCCTCTCCCCTTACGGGACACGGACAGAGAACCCCCTGTTCGGGGTTGAGTTCGCCAGGGTGCTGGGATCGGGGTTACCATTCCAGCTCCTCCACCTCCAGAGAGGGAGGAGCTGCGGTGGAGTCTTTGGGGACCTCCTCGGGAACCGGGGCCAAGGGACTTAGAGCGGTATTAGGAACGGGGCCAGGAATCAAAGTCACTCGGGGAGTCACAAGAAACACCCTGGGCAAGGGCGTAGGAGCTGCGGCAGGTGGAGGTGGCGCTTCTGGGGCTGCTGCAGATGGAGGGGGCGCCTCTGGGGCTGCTGCAGACGGAGGGGGCGCCTCTGGGGCTGCTGCAGACGGAGGGTGCGCCTCTGGGGCTACTGCAGGCGGAAGGGGCGGCTGCGCAGGTGGAGAAGGCGGCTGCGCAGGCGGCGAAGGCGGGAGCGGGATCCGCGGGCAGAGGCGGCTGTACGGAAGCGGGGACTGCAGCCCTCTGGAGCTGGAGGAGCTGCCGAACATCCTCTGCCATACTCTTCAGCTCTTCCTGGTCAGAGGTGGGAGTAAACGCAGCGAAGCTCCTCTGGAGTCGCACCATAAGCTCTTTTACCTCCCGACTTACTGGAGGGACCAGTTCCTCCCAGATCCTCCAGAACAACCCCTGGAGGGCAAAGAACTGGGAGGCGCAGTCTGCCGGCTTCCCTGGGTGAGGCGCGGGTGGCGCCTCCGGGGTGGTTACTGCAGGGGGAGAGAGCTGTGGGTCCGTAGGCGTTAACGGAGGGAGCTCCTCGGGACAGGCGATCGCCGGTCTCCTCCTCCTTCTCTGGCGCCCAGTGGTGGCGAGAGGTGGCGCGATGTCCATGAAAACGGACAGTGAGAGAATCGGCTCCGGCTCCTGGTAAGGGTAGAGGAAGGGCTCTTCCTCCTCGTCCTCACTCGAAGGCCAGTACCTCCACACGGGGTAGGAATCCTATGGGGTCGGCCCTAGGGCTGGAGATCGGACGGGCTTCTCCTCCCCGTCCTCCGAAGCGATCCATAGCCGGGAGAGCGAACAGGCTCCCAGGCGGATCATCTCCTCCGGTATTCTCTTCCTTCTCCGGGTGCCTTTCTTTTTGCGGTCTGTCATTCTGTCACGCGCTGAGCCAGACGGAACGGCGATCGTGCGTACAGGCGGTCAAGGAGTAGGCAGACAGGCAGATTCGGGATGAACGGGGATTTATTAAGCGGAAGGGGACTCGGAAACAACAAACGCCTACGAACATCAACAATGACAGACACCGGACTCAGGTAAGACATGGACTGAAATACACAGGACTGAGCACTTTAACTAGATACAGCTGGGTACAATCGGGAGAAAACACGTGGGGAATCAGGGGGCGTGGCACACAGGAGGAGCGGACGAGCCGGGCATGACACAATCACTTTAATAACCTCATTAACATTCCTCTAAAAAGTGTGGTATCATCTGGCAACTGAGACAACTATACCTTGAAAATATTTTTTCATGTGCCCTGATATAAAATGACACCCCCGCATGTTCTGGACCTCTGTTTCCACGGTGACCCATCGGGCCTTGGGTGCAATAAGGCCGCTGTTGGACTACGACCCTGGTAGGGGGGGCACTCACCGTGATGCCTGACAATGTCCATGTGACCGGGAGTTGCTCAGAACACCACTTGGGGCTCCTTATTGATGAGCTAATGCTAAGAGTAAAGAGCAAAGCTGTAAAACAATGTAGATTGTGTTTCTGTGCATCCCGAGGTCATGTTTGCATTTCAAGGTGGCATAATTCCACTAAATAAAACCACTCATAGATGTGTTAGTGAGAAATTAATTTATTTTGAACTCCTTTTTGCTTTATAAATATTGCACTGTTTAATCACAGAAAATCTGACTTTTCTCTCAAAATGCTGCTGTAATACTACATATGAAATACTAGCTACTACAAGATATCAACAACATATAATGCAATATTGAACGAGGTAGTAAAGTGATATATGACAGAGCCAAGTACCAATATGATGCGGAGTAGTGGGTAGAATACAAAGAGAATGCCGCAGCAGTATCACAGAATCAGCAACTTGCTGTGGAGCTAATGCAAAACATTTCATGCCAAACTTCATACAAACAAGTAAGACCAGAAACAAAGCAGCCAACCAAGATGGTTTTCTCACACTGCCCTCTGCTGGACATAACTTTTAATCGTCCAAATTGACATAAACTACACATGCAAGTACGAGCAGCAACACTACTTACGTAGCAACATCATGCCTAATGGCACAGTAACGTGGAGCATAAACCAGCCCTAAGATGCAGGACCTCATTCTCATAGAAGTAGACTTCGCCCTGGCTGTCTACCAGCACGATGAGCTGCAGTCCCTCTGCCAAAGACTGGAAGTTATCAACGGCACCAATGACAACCATCTCCGTTGGCTCAGGAAGGTACAGCTCACTCCAACTCTCCAGCATCTCATCTCTTCCCCAGTAGACGGTTCCATCCAGATCTGTGATTCTGACTGCATAGCCTTTTGGTTCTTTTAGTTTGATTTCTGACCCATTGTATCTCTTCACCTGCCCAGGAAGCTCCTTTGAGTCTCTGTCTGTAAACAGAAGCTTTGTCAGTGAAGGGAGACGTAAGCCTCAAAACCCACAATAGATGAGAAGTAAGATGAGCTGTCAATCATTAGTTTAGTCTAGTTTAAATAATAAGATATTAGATTAAAACGAGTGGAGCAATAGCACATGCTAAGTCCCACCCGATTTTACATTGGACCCTGTGCAACAAGAAGGAAAACTAACTTACATGTTTACAAATGACAGATCACCAACAGTTTCCATTTTACTCTTTACTTACTCTAAGAAACCCACTCGTAAAGTCTCGTACCAACGTAATTTCAGCAAAATGATTTACTGAACAGCAAAATAATTCATGCAACACAGTGCAGACGTGTGCTGGATGTTGAAAGGCAGCTCAAATACAAATAAAGGACAGTGCTTTACCCCTCAACCTCAAAACACTGTGTACAGGATTTATCAGTAAACCTGCACATGAAGGGTGATCTCCTGCAAGCATGAGGAGCCTGCACTGTATTGCATGAATTAATTTGCTGTTCGAGACTTTGCCAGTGGATTCCTTAGACTTACTCTGCTTGCAGAATTCTTCCATTCATTTATGATCATTATGTCATTCTTGTGTGTTTTGCCTGAAATGAAAATATGAAAATGATTATATGCTTGTAGTCAGCACACCTATAGAACATCTCAGAAATTATTAGACATATAAATAACAAAAAAAAACATCAATCTTACAGACAGCAAAACAATGCAGCTCTATTATCTCCATCAGGGACCAAACAATTTATGAGCATATTACTGTATGTAACACTGTGCACCCAGTGATATTGTGGCAGTAAGTCTAGCATACAGCCCAGCCTCATGCCCTGTGCTGTCTGACATTCCCCATCTCCCCTCCCATCCTGATCAGGATAAAAAAGCAGGAAGAGGGACAAATGGACAAAATTCAAGTTCACATCACCACCTTGCTAAGAACATTCAGAACCATCAGGATTTCAAGCAACAGCAGGAAGTAAAAACTATCCCCCTTATAAACTGCTTAGGATGACCACAGTATTAATGGTAAAAATGTTTTAACTTACGTTTTATTATGATTGAAGTAAGATGAATTTCCATTTATTGTCGAGAAAGTAGTGCTCATTTCGAATGGCATACGCAGGTAATTAAAGCTAAAAAATACAATTGTCTATAGCATATATAAATTCCATGTATAATACACTATATGGACAAAGGTACTGGGACACCTGGCCATTATACCCACAGGAACTTTTATTACATCCCATTATAAATCCATAGGCATCAATATGGAGCTGGTCTCCCCTTTGGAGCTATAACAGCTGCCTCTTTTCTGGGAAGGCTTTCCACAAGATTTTGGATTCGGTCTGTGGGAATTTTTGCCCATTCATCCAGAAGAGCATTTGTGAGGTCAGGCACTGATGTTGGATGTGAAAGCCTGGTTCACACATTCCATTCCAGTTCATTTCAAAAGGTGCTCGATGGGGTTGAGATCAGGGATCTGTGCGGGCCAGTCAAGTTCTTCCACACCAAACAT
The DNA here is from genome assembly GCF_023856365.1 of Brienomyrus brachyistius. Lineage (NCBI taxonomy): Eukaryota > Metazoa > Chordata > Actinopteri > Osteoglossiformes > Mormyridae > Brienomyrus > Brienomyrus brachyistius. The sequence continues at coordinate 1,369,479 of NC_064554.1, forward strand.
ACCTTTACCAAACATGGACCAGTCATGCTGGAACAGAAAATGGCCCTCCTTCCTCAAATTGTTCCCACAAGGTTGGAAGTATAGAATTGTCCAAAATATTTTGGTATGCTGAAGCATTAAGAGTGGTACTAAGGGGCCCAGCCCCTGAAAAACAACCCCATACCATTATCCCTCCTCCACCAAACTTTACAGTTGGCACAGTGCAGTCAGGCAGGTAACGTTCTCCTGGCATCCAGCAAACCAAGATTTGTCCATCAGACTTTCAGCACAGAGAAGTGTGATTTGTCACTCCACGGAACATTTTCACTGCTCCAGAGCCCAGTGACGGCAAGCTCTACACCGTTCCATCTGATGCTTAAGGACCGTCACTAGCGATTATATCAATGATCTAATGACTAATCTGATGATTCATCGAGTAATCATGTATATCGATGTGTGCCTGCGTGTGTATAAAATACAACACAATATTAACATTACAACTGGTGCAAGGCAGGAACCAAGGAACCATTGCAGGGTGCACACTCAGTCACACAAATGGTCAATTTAGGCACTCCAAATCACTTACGTTGCATGTTTTAGTACAGTGGAAAGAAATCGGAGGATTTGCGCATAAGCCACACACACAATGGGGTCGTGAGCAGCGACAGTGCGACAAGGACGTCATCCATACGTTCTATTAAATTCATACAGGGTATATGCATTTCCAATTGTTGTGCACCTCTGCCTTGCTGTTATTTAAAAATGCACGCGAGGGGGTGGAGCACTGTGTGTAAGGAGAGTATTGGGGGCTATGGGGGGAGGGGGAGTTCAGTATGGATGTGACTTGTTATATGGATTTTGAGAGGGCACTGATCAGAAGTGGAAAGTTCAGGTGCAGAAATTACAAATCCAGACCAAGATTTTGTTTCAACCAACCAGTTGAGTGAATGTGACTCTTTATTCTCAACTGGTTGGCTGAAACAAAATCTTGGTCTGGATTTGTGCTTTCTGAACCTGAGCTTTCCATCTTCGGCATTGATGAACGAATAAAAAAAAAAAACAACCACCAACATGCAAAACTGTAAATATAATAACCTGTGGATTCTAGTCTAATGAGGTTACCGTAGCCTGTTTGAAATTTTTTAAGATCTTGCCATTAGATTTTTTACATACAGGGACATCATATTTAACTAGTTCACATATCAATAGCTTCACGTCATTTATGCAGAGCACTCAGAGTGGATAAATCCAATTTGCTAGTTCACTTGAACTATATGGCACAATGCATGCAATTCTGACATAGGCTATAACCGTTTCGGCAGTGGTTTAGGTGTATTGAGACTATGGTTCTGATCTGATGGGTAGCGTTAGAGATATATAGCATTAGGAATGTCTGTAATAGTGTAATAAGTACCAGCAGTAAATATACTAATACCGAACAGATTTCAAAAAGGCAGTATCTTTTCAGTACCAGTATCTCGTGCAGCAATGGTACAAATCACCTTTCTGTTTTGTGATAGTTCGAAGTACACCCATAATTATGCAGTGATATCGTAAGAACATCATTGGTTATAATGAAGTGAAATGTTTTGGAAACCAAATGAGTAATTTCATTAAAATAATCCAACAAAAACAAAAGATGCATCAATTTTAAATATCAACATTGATGCTGAAAACCGACTATAATGACTAATCTTGGCAGCCCTAGACGCTAGGCATTGTTCTTGGGGATGTGAGGTTTGCATGCAGCCGGTTGGCCACGGAAGCCCATTCCATGAAGCTCCCGGCGCACGGTTTTTGTGCTGAGGTTAATGCCAGAGGAAGTTTGGAACTCTGCAGTTATTGAGTCAACAGAGCGTTGGCGACTTTTACTCACTATGCGACTCAGCACTCGTCGACCTCGAGCTGTAACTTTACGTGGTCTCCCACTTCGAGGCTGAGTTTCTGTTGTTCCTAAACGTTTCCACTTTGCAATAATATAACTTACAGTCGACCGTGGAATATCTAGCAGGGAAGAAATTTCACGAACCGACTTCTTGCAAAGGTGACATCCTATAACAGTACCTCGCTTGAATTCACTGAGCTCTTTAGAACGACCCATTCTTTCCACAAATGATTGTAAACCTAACTCCAGGGATAGATGCTTGATTTTACACAGCTGTGGCAACGAGTCTGAATGAAACACCTGAATTCAATGATTAAGAAGTGTGTCCCAATACTTTTGTCCATATAGTGCATGTACAACTTAATTGTATTTGATGTAGTTTCACGGACTCAAAGTGGCTTGGTTTGAAGACTTTGCTTTTATGATTCTGAAGCAAAAAAAAGAATTAAAAAATGCATACATTTATAATTGTACAGAGACAATTCTACACTATGTAGATTCCCTTGTGCAGGTTTGCTGTCAAATTCAGTTAACCAAGTTCAGCTTCGTATAGTTGCTGTAGCACTGAAAAATGTGCCAAATCAGCTGGCTTGATGTCCTATGGAAAAAAAGCATAAAGATATCTATTAGTGTTCAGGTATGTGCCTATTAAATAAGTCAAAGATAAAACAGTAATCAAACATTTACAGACTCCTAACCACTTTGCTACATGCCACCCATAAAACAAGAGGTAGTAAACATGACAGACACACCTGCCTGTCTTTAGAAATCACAGCCGTCAAATAACTTCATACATGTGGGTTTAATTTGAAATATTGGGTAGACATGCAGATCAATACATTAAAAAGACATATTACAACAACTGAAAAAAATGCTTAAAAAAAGAGTTCTAAACAAGGGAAGCAACATCAAAATGAAAAATACTGAAGGGAAACCACACAGTTCAAAAATATCTACTCAAGAGAGAGAAAAGGCGACTAGGATTCCATTGTCAGAGAGATCTGTATGCTTATTGTTCCAATTCAGGACAACCACTGTGGAGGCTGCTTCCCATGAGTTATGTGGAGAGAAAAATGAGCTTCGCCCAGCGTGCAACAGTCACACAAAGACGAATTAATGCCGATCACTCCATTCGAAACACATGAGAAGTTAGGGCTCACTTTAGGTGCACCGTGAGGCCAGATTATGCAAAAAAAAAACAAGTTTAAACAAACTTAAACATAAAAAAGTTAAGTAATAACCGCACCAAACAAAATGGCCCACAAATCGAATATCACACAATTTCAAGACTTCACAGCAGCTGTCAATTTTCACTTTCTGCTCGAATTCACTTCTAACTTGGACAAACGAAATACACAAGTATGGCTATACACAAATCTCCTTAACTGCTAGTACGAGAGGAAATGTCTTACTTCTTCAGCAGACGTTCACGAACCGTATTCGCGACCCTCTAATGGCGGTCCTGGATCTGAGATGTTCTAACAACAATTAGACTTCCTGTGTGTCATTTCCGGTTATTCCTTCCGAAATTTAAAAGTCCAGATGCACTCTTCATTTCACACATCATTTGAGGTATGCGGAGAAAAATAAAAACACACCACGTTTAGAACTAAATATTATGAGAAGCATGGAATATTTCTGTATTGGAACAAATGAAGCATTAGTGGTAAAATAGTTAAAAGATTGATTTTCCAAACCGCTTATCCTACTGGGTCGCGGGGGGTCCGGAGCCTATCCCGTAAGTAATGGGCACGAGGCAGGGAACAACCCAGAATGGGAGGCCAGCCCATCGCAGGGCACACTTATACACCATTCACACCTACAGGCAATTTAGCAAGCCCAATTAGGCTCAGCTTGTTTTTGGACTGTGGGGGGAAATCGAGAGTACCCAGAGGAAACCCCACGACGACATGGGGAGAACATGTAAACTCCACACACATATGTGACCCAGGCAGACACTCGAACCCGGGTCCCAGAGCTGTGAGGCAACAGTGCTAACCACTGCACCACCATGCCGCCCTCAGATTGATTTTATATGGTGTATATAAAATAATTGTGTATATAAAATATTTTGTATTATATATAGGATTGTTACTAGGTATCCGCACACTCTGAAGAAAAACAGAAAACTGCATTGTTTTTTTTTTTTTTTATCAGATTTACAGCTTTGCAAAGGTTGCTGGGGTTTAAACACTGCCTGTATACCCATAACTTCACTTTACGGAAACTGGCTGTGAGGCACTTTGACACCCATAACTCCAGGAACCAACTATAACCAAGCAGAACTACATATCCACACATTTCCCATAATAAAACCAAATGGAAAATACCACACGTTCCATCACTGTAGTTCAAAGTCTTACCACTGTTGCTAGGGGGTTCTTGTGTTTCTTTTTCTTACTCAGTTTAATCAAATCGTAATCGCAATGTCTGTCAGAAAAATCGCGATTATTTCTCCCAAATCATGCAGCACTAGTACTCATATTAATTAATTTTTTGCTGAAACTGGAAAATGTCCCGCATTTACCAAAAAGGCAGACAATAGCAGTTGCGGTCCATATGTATGCGTTTTCAAAACAGCTAGTTAAAAAAACATAAACAAACAGCGTCCTATTAAAATGCGTGACATTGTGCTAAGTGAACTTCAAAATTAAGGATTATAACTGGAGTGTAGAATTACAGCGAATTCAAAATTTTAGTTTACTTAAAAGGTTATTCTGTTACATGTTAATTATCCTGTTTATTAAAGAGTTGTTAATTATGTAATTTATATGTATTGAATCAGAAATTCATGATGTAGATAAAAATAAACAATTTCTGTATTTAGTTACAGTCCTGTTGTCCTAAAGTCACAATTTGCAGTGTCGTGAATCTGATAAAACAAGTGCCGTTTTCCATTTTGTCTGAGGGTGAGGATTGTGTGGATATCCGGTTTCACTTGGTTACAGTCCTGTTTCCATGAAGTTACTGGACATGAAATTGTCATACGGTATGTTACTCTAAGTTAGTATTTTAAAATGATGGTTTAAATGTAAATTAGTGATTAAATTAAGTTTTATGAGGAAGGCATCCATCTTCAATGTATATTTTGACTATACATTTACATACATTTACATTTACAGGATTTGGCAGACGCCCTTAGCCTGAGCGACTTACATAAGTGCTTTGAGAATCTGCGATGAATTTCCGATGCTAGCTCAATAAGGACCAAAGCTATGAATACCATCTGTCTGAAAACTCCGTTGAGAAGTGCAGAATTTTTTTTTTTTTTAAACACACACACACCAGAGAAGAGCCGAGTAAGACTACAGAAGTACTACGTCAGGTAGTCAGCTAGACAATTCATTTTTAAAACTTTCATTATTTTCCATATTCACATAAATACAAATACAGGATTTTTCTCTTACTGTAAAGAACAGTACATTATTCTTTATTACCTGTACATACTTCATGTTGCCAAAAACGTGATATCATCTGATAAAGTCCAATATGTAAATATTGCCTCAGCAACACCTTTCTACTTTGCACTATAATTATTTAAAAATTTTGCCTTGCCAGCCATGTTCTTCCAGTGTGTATGTATTTTATGTTTTTATAACCTTATATCATATATTTATATCCCTTCTTGTAAATATTACCTCATAAACACCTTATACTACTATTTGCACTTCTGGTTAGGTGCAGAACTGCATTTCGTTAAACTTGAACTTGTGCCATGTGCAATGACGATAAAGTTGAATCTTTATCTTAAATAGACGTATAATATTTTTAAAAGATCGCAAAAAGTGAAACAATTCACCTTTAGTTTCTTAGTCTTAAAAAACTACAAGGTAACTGGCCAGGGAATTAAGTCAATCGTTTTACCAAACTGAATAACATTTAATCCTTAAATCACATGTAACCAATGGGGCCATTTAATACATAACAATTCATAAATTCTAGTTTTCCGCACAGAAATTATCAAGCTTTTCTGAAAACAGCACGTGAACTTCCATACTCCGTTTTCAGTTGCGCTTATGCTGTGTTCCATTTACTTCGGAGGTCGGAGCTGGGTATGACGTCACACCTGAGTTATCCTTCAGTCAGGAAGCCATTTAGCAATACCAGGGACCACTGGCTGCTGAAGTATGTCTCATGCCTGCTAATGTACTACAGTTAATCAGCAAATGGTAACCATGTTCTTTTTAAAAAGGCTTACAACTTAAATGTATTGAACATTTTAACTGAATTTGACTAAATATAAAGTGGTTTAAAAACTTTATGTATCTAAAATGTATCGAAACAAAATAAATGGAGATTCATTTGTAACTTACACAAAATTTTATTCAGTGCAAATTTAATATACACTTGAACCTGAATAAAATCGGAGAAGTCACTGAATGATAACCTGAACAGTTCAGTTTTTATAGGAAAGTTGCAATAGTATATAACTTAAAAAAACATATCATACATCTTATTTCCACTTATTGCTGCCATTTTTGTACAACATGCAGCTATGGACTGGCAGAAATGACATGTTACAATGCATGGTCACTCACAAAGACCAAGCAAAAAAAAAATAATTATTCATGTATCAAACCATACCCGCACCTTCTAGTCTCTTTCTGAATCTTGGAATTCAGTATACATTACAAACATTATAGCTCTACTAAAAAAATAAATGTTTTATGTTTCAGCCTATTTTTCAACCAAATAGTCCACATGACCCTGACCTGCAGTTATATTGGTAAGTGGGTGATAAATTCCAGCCAACTAGTTGCACAGTTTAATACAAAAAAAATCCACAAATCCCTCAGAATTAACATTCAGAATGAGGGAAACAAGTACCCTTCTCAGATATACATTTCCTTCAATTATGATCTGACTTTACACTTTGCAACAAAACACTGCCCTGTGATACAGCACATGTACATCCTCAAGATCAAGAATCATTCAACGAAATCCAACAATTCTGTTAAATCCTTGTCCTTGTTCTGTATGAACTCCTCTGTACATTTTTCCGTCCTTGCAAGGCCCACATCATCCAGTAGTTTCACATACTCCTCTTCAGGCTGCAATAAAAACACTTGAGCATCACAACCATTATCCTCATTTGTATATTTTTTAATAAATGAAAAACACATCTAGTAGGGCTGTACAATATGTTATACTCCATATTCCTACATTTATTAAATTTGGTTATTAGAGCACGGCCCATGCTACTGTTTCGGTATATCATGGAAGTACTAAAGCACTGAAGAGCTGGTGAAGAAAGTGACAGCTCAACTGCCACATATTTAAAAAGAGAAGATATTATGGATATTATGATGTAGAAAGATGTCTGTGACGCGGCAGTACTTCTAGCAGTTTAATGTCCAACGTTTGTTAAGCAAAAGGATACGCTTAATTTATACAGATTACTAACATTTCCAGCATCGACGCCGTCGCCTACATCGACGACACGTGGCAGCCCTGGACTCTTGGCGTTGCGCTTGGTGATGAGAGGTTTACATGCAGCTGCTCGGTCATGGGAGCCCATTCCATGAAGCTCTCGGCGCACAGTTCTTGTGCTGAGGTTAATGCCAGAGGAGGTTTGGAACTCTGCAGTTATCGAGTCAACAGAGCATTGGTGACTTTTACTCACTATGCGTCCTAGCACTCGTCTACCCCGCTCTGTAACTTTACGTGGTCTCCCACTTCGAGGCTGAGTTTCTGTTGTTCCTAAACGTTTCCACTTTGCAATAATATTACTTACAGTTGACCGTGGAATACCTAGCAAGGAAGAAATTTCACGAACTGACTTCTTGCAAAGGTGGCATCCTATAACAGTACCTCGCTCAAACTCACTGAGCTCTTCAGAACGACCCATTCTTTCACAAATTTGTAAACCTGACTAACTGCAGGGCTAGATGCTTGATTTTATACACCTGTGGCAACGAGTCTGGATGAAATGCCTGAATTCAATAAGTGAAAGGTGTGTCCCAATACTTTTGTCCATATAGTGTATATACAACTATATGACTTGCATTTGATGTAGTTTCACTGACTCAAAATGGCTTTGTTTTAAGTCTTTGCCTTTGTGATTCTGAAGAAAAAGACTTCCACATGCCAACTAATTTCTAATGGTACAGACAGTTATACACTATGTAGATTCCCTTGTGCAGGTTTGCTGTCAAATCCAGTTAACCAAGTTCAGCTTCGTATAGTTGCTGTAACACTGAAAAACGTGCCAAATCAGCTGGCTTGATGTCCTATGGGAAAAAAAGCATAAAGATATCTATTAGTGTTCAGGTATGTGCCTATTAAATAAGTCAAAGATAAAACAGTAATCAAACATTTACAGACTCCTAACCACTTTGCTACATGCCACCCATAAAACAAGAGGTAGTAAACATGACAGACACACCTGACTGTCTTTAGAAATCACAGCCGTCAAATAACTTCATACATGTGGGTTTAATTTGAAATATTGGGTAGACATGCAGATCAATAAATTAAAAAGACATATTACAACCACTGACAAAACTGCTAAAAATGCAGAGAAGCATCACAGCAAAAAATGACAGCAAGTGAATTTACTTTAGTATGTGCTTTTATCATATTCCTCCAAAAGTATAATCTTTTCCTTTTCTGACGAAATTGGTTTCTCCTCTTTTCTTCCATTTTCCCCCACTATAGACCAAGTCTGAGATCATAACAGGCATCACAAGCAAGCACAAACAAATGGTCTACAAAGAAACCATAAAATATTAGAGTTGTGAAATGTTTCAATGCAGTAAATCCCTTAAGGTTTTTCCTTAACTAAAGACACCTTTTATAGGCTGATTGATACTTCTGCGTTGCAATAAGTACGGCATAGCCGTGGATCCTACACCATAGCCTTCGCCATAACCTGACGTGCACCTCCCCAAAAAGGTAATTACGCATCGCAGTGACGCAGACCACGTGAACTGTGATTGGGCCGCTTGGTAGCATTGGTTTTTATGGGAGCAAAATCTTTTACAAGATTAAAAAAGTAAAAAGTACTGCAGGGAGTACCGTATTACTAATAACTTTAAAACTGTTCATAGCAGTTTGTCCGTTTCACTACACTGCTTGTATTTGTGATTGCTGCAGTACATCTGTAATATCACTGCTGCATGCGTGCACCGACCGCGACAGTCCGCCGACAAATGCACTTTATTAACGCGAGCAGCACTGAAGCGCATGCGCAAACTTCCGTCAACGGGCTAGTCAAACGTCGTGCGGCGTCCAGAACACGGGCGCTCTACACTTACCATGACTGTGAACTTCTAACAAACCATAATTTGAAAATACTGTTCGAAACTTGAAAAAAGCAACTTAAACATAAAAAACGTTCTGTAATAACCGCGTCAAACAAAACGGCCCACAAATAGAAATTTACAATTTCAGGTCTTCACAGCAGCTGTCAATTTTCACCTTCTGTTCGAATTCACTTCTCATTTGGACAAACGAAATAAACGAGTACAGCTATACACAGATCTCCTTACCTGCTAGTATAAGAGGAAATGTCTTACTTCTTCAGCAGACGTTCATGCACCCTATCTGCGACCCTCTAATGGCGGTCCTGGATCTGAGATATTCTACAACAATTAGACTTCCTATGTGTCATTTCCGGTGTTTCTTTCCGAAATTTAAAAGTCCAGATGCACTCTTCATCTCGCACATCTTTCGAAGTATGCGGAGAGAAAGAAAAACACACCACGTTTAGTATTAAATATTAAGACAAGTATGGAATATTTATCTATTGGAACAAATAAAACATTAGTGGCAAAATAGTTCAAAGACTGAAATCATATGGTGCATATAAATTAATTGTAAAATACTTTGCTTTATATACGGGATTGTAACCAGATATCCACACACTCAGAAAAAAAGCAGAAAACACCATAAAAAAAATCACATTTACAGCTTTGCAAAGGTTGTTGGGGTTCAAACATTGCCTTGCATACCCATAACTTAACTTTACTGGAACTGACTGTGTGTCCATATAAAATCAATCTAGGGGCGGCGTGGTGGTGCAGTGGTTAGCACTGTTGCCTCTGGGACCCGGATTCGAGTCTCCGCCTGGGTCATATGTGTGCGGAGTTTGCATGTCCTCCCCATGTCGTCGTGGGGTTTCCTCCGGGTACTCCGGTTTCCCCCTACAGTCCAAAAACATGCTGAGGCTAATTGGAGTTACTGAATTGACCGTTGGTGTGCATGCGTGAGTGAATGGTGTGTGAGTGTGCCCTGCGGTGGGCTGACCCCCATCCTGGGTTGTTCCCTGCCTCGTGCCCATTGCCTCCGGGATAGGCTCCGGACCCCCCGCGACTCAATTGGATAAGCGGTTTGGAAAATGGATGATCAAATGTATATTCACTGCCCAGATAAACGACTATAATATATTATAACCGTTTATCTGGGCAGTGAATATATATTTGATCAGTAAACACATATTTAAATGTATTCATGGGAGCAAAGAAACTGTACATGCCAGGCATATTTATACTGCTGATTGAAGAGTTATTTATATATAGCATTAATTAATGTGCCCTAGGCATTACTGGTCTGCAAAACACTCAAGATAATATGGAATATTATTTAGTACTATATAACGTAGAACACAAGTATTATGATATTATGCCAAATATCCATGATGTAATCATTACAATATAAACATTATAATGTAATCAACACAACGTAATCAACTGAGTATGTATTTGCACCTTTTGTTAGTCTGAGATTCTGTTAGCTACTTTATGTTAGTCCTGAATCTATGAATATTCACTTTTATTAGTGTATATTTTATCACTTTGTTAAAGGACAAATATATTATCAACCTTTTAGTTAGACAATGTGTAAAAGGCTGAAACTGCCTAGGTTTACTACTGAAGGAAGGGATTCGCCTGAGTTCACCAGAAGTTCACGGCTGAGCATTTTTAAAAAACTAAATGGAGCTGCTCACGCCACCATTATGTTCAGCCGAGACCAAACGGTAAAAGAAATAATGGGCAAACTTATCACCTAGGGGTGTGGATTTAAGGGAAAAAACAATTATTGTGAATGGCTGAAGGAATGATGATGCTTAAGTGACGAGATATTGTTAAATGATAAGAACTTATATAAAAATTGGTGTAAAACAGTACTGGACACACTTTTACGTGTCCAGCCTTGGTTGTAACTTCATTGTTGCAATAAAGACTGAATTCTGGATACTACACAAGCAGACCTCTGACTTCTGATTTGGCGGGGAAGGAGAAAAAACCACGACAATAACAACACCAATTTCATTTAGCCCACTATTTTACAAGATTAAAAAAGTACTGCAGGGAGTACCGTATTACTAATAACTTTAAAACTGTTCATAGCAGTTTGTCCGTTTCAATACACTGCTTGTATTTGTGATTGCTGCAGTACATCTGGAATATCACTGCTGCATGCGTGCACCGACCGCGACAGTCTGCCGACAAATGCACTTTATTAACGCGAGCAGCACTGAAGCGCATGCGCAAACTTCCGAATTACAGTACTGTAATTACAGTACTGAATTACAGTACTGGTAGTCAAAGAAAATTATAATTTTCTTTGACTACCAGTACTGTAATTCAAAAATCTTTTTGTATGTTAAACTGTATGAGCAAAACCAGAGAATAAGAATGCATTTACATCTAAATAAACCGAAATGGTTTATGTGTATAATTTCCTTGATCACATTCCATATATTACAGTAAGCTAATATTCGACGATTCTTTTAATCGTATCAAAATAAGCATTCACCTGGCGTTTTGCGTCGACCAGACCGATTATTTGTGAATTGTATGTACAGTAATATATGGGTTATTCTCTATTTGGATTAGAAAACAACGTCACAGAGACTGCAGGGTTTTTAAAACATACTTAAAATATTAGCAGGCGGCATGGCGATGCAGTGGTTAGCACTGTTGCCTCACCACTCTGGGACCTGGGTTCCCCCCACAGTCCAAAGACACGCTGAGGCTAATTGGAATTGCTAAATTGCCCGTAGGTGTGCGTGTGAGAGTGAATGGTGTGTGAGTGTGCCCTGCGATGGCCTGGCCCCCCATCCTGGATTGTTCCCTGCTTCGTGCCCATTGCTTCCATGGATGGATGACTGTGTGGCACTTTGGCATCCCATAACTACAGGAACACAGGATTGTAACCAAGTAAAACTACATATCCACACAATTCCCATAATAAAACCAAATGGAAAATATCACTGTAGTTCAAAAGCTTACCACTGTTGCTAGGGGGTTCCTGTGTTTCTTTTTCTTACTCAATTTAATCTGTCCACAGATCTAACATTTTCCCATACATTTCACTTGAAAGCAGCTTATCATTATTGTATCATCCTATACAGTCCTACATATTTACACTGTAATAATCTGTAAATGTTGCCTTCCCAGCCATTTTCTTCTGTCTGTATGTATTTTACATTTATATAACCTTAAATCATTTATATCCCCTCATGTAAATATTAACACATAAGCACCTTATACTATTTGCACTTGTTTAGATGCAAAATTACATTTCGTTATACTTCAACATCTGCCATGTGCAATGACAATAAACTTGAATCTTAAATAGAAATATCCACACATTTTGATCATTTTTAATTGAGAGCATCATGCATGTGCACCGTCTTTGTGCGTGAAGTAACCAAAGGTATAAACCGAGCAGCGTTATAAAATATTGTCTGGTAGACATGTGCTGAAGAGCCACATAAGCGAATTTTTAGACATATAGCAATTACAACTTAACTCATTATTACTAATTTCTCATTTACATGCTGGGGACGGGGCTTGAAGTGCTTGAGCACCTGCCCGGTTTAACTAAATGTTTAACGTAAATCTGTGCATGAGCCATACAGGTACTGAGGTCCAACACCAGCCCCTCACAACCCATGTGCAGCCCTGCTTGTTTCTATAAATCTAAATGAAATACAGATGAATATGTGACAACTGTCATTTTTTTAAAGTTTAATTCATGATAGCTGCCCAATTCTGACACCCGAGCGTATCATAAAATAACACAACGTTAATTAAAATAGATTTAAATTACAAAAGGAAAACATTTAATGCATATTTTGACTAGACAAATATTTATTTTCCACACTACACAAAAATACAAATACAGTTACTAGAGAGAAATCAATTTCATAACAGAGTATAGTAGGTGCTAGGTAAACTAGGTGCTAAATTGTAAGTCAGACATAGTGGCAGAACATTTAATCCATTGGACTTTTATCCCATCTCATGGAAAAAAAGTAACGTCTAAACTCTATAAAGACACATTGCAACGTTGCAGTTTAGGTCATTCATATACCAAGATGTTTTAAAACTTGTAAAATGTTGAAATAGGAAACAGGCTTTGTTTGGGAGAAAGCCTCTGGGTTGAATCTATTACACACAAAAAACATGGACCAAAATAAGAAACCAGCTGATGCAGGATATGGGGTCTTATGAAGCAGTTTTCTGTCCTCACTACCCAAAGGGTAGTCTGTTTGGAAGGACACATCTATCCTGTAAATGAAGGAACATCATTCCACTGTTGACTCGTGGCATTTCTTGTTCCTTCACTGCTGATTCACGTTATGATGTGTGTTCAGAGACAGATCTCCACACTCCTATTGCAGTGAGTGATAACAAGGGCAACTGATAACACTCAAGGTGAAGGAATCTCTCGTCCCCAGCAATCATATGACACACAAAGAATGTGGAAGCAAAGGTTACTAGAAGTCCAGGAGCTACAGAGGAAGCGAGAAAGGGTGAATTTAATTAAACAATACATTTTTAACAGAAGAAATACATACATTTCTCTACATAAACTCCCTGTGTATTTTAAATTAAATCTGAAGTCACCATTTAGAAGACCTACACAAAAGGGCCTTGCAGACTAACCAGTTGTGGTAAGATCTTCTCAAAGTGCTCAATGTCAACCAGGTCACAATCTTCTGCATCTGCCTGCTTCACTGATCTTCGGGCAGCCTCTGGAGGACAAGAGTAAACTGCAACATGAACATCTTGCTAATGTGTTGTATTAAGCTGACATCATTGTCAAAGTAGCAAAACATGAAAACGAAGCGGCGGCCATTTTATCAGGGAACAAGTTAGACGATCATTACTATAGACTGTTGTGTGCTTCACTGTATTAACATTAGCAAGAAAAACCCAAATCTAGCTGTCTTTATTATACTTTCAGTTCGTAAAAATCAAGGCAAAGAAACCAAAGAACTAACAGAAAGGAGATGAAAAGCTTGACTGAAAGCCCTCAACTGAAAGAACATTAAACAACAACAAAACAACAGTACTGTCAGGAAGTGGCACACTGTATGTGCTAAGCATTTCCTTACAGGCAGAGACGGGCAGTATTTCAATTAAATGCATTTAAAATATATTTACTTTTGAGTGAGTATTTTCTCATTTTTATTTTGCTGGACAGAAAAAAAAAATCACACATTATAACAAAATACTTTAAGAGATTGTATTTCATGTAGTTAAAATGTTTAAAATGCTTAATAAAAATACAAAAATACATCGTCCTGACAAAACATTTCATTTTCAATTAAATATGGGCTTGAAATACTTTTACTTATTATTTCAATGACAGAAAACAGCTAGCCAGACATCAGATTAATCCCAGAGATAATTATAAAACAATACCTACCTTCTACAAATATCTTCAGCAGCTCAGTCATCAGAATGCCTGCGTCACCGCTTACTTTAAAATGAGAAAATACATACATACAAAATACATATCATGTATGTAACTGCGTCCAACTGCTTGCTTAAATGGTTGCAAAAAGTGAAACAATTCAAACGTTTCCTTACTTTTAGTTTTTTCGTCTTTGAAAAAAAATGACAAAAGCTTGCCCACCGTCTCCTGAAAATACACACAGCATACAGTTTACCAGGATTGCCAGCTCTCCCGCATCTTGCGTAAGAATTTTCAGACTCTCACGCAAGAAATCTTACGGCAAAGCCAAATTATTCCATTAAATACCAATAAATAGCTACGTCAAACGTGTTGGGGTAGTTTGCTTACCATACAGACTATTTATAAGGTAATCAAACTGTTAAATACGTTTGCAGACTGAAACGAGACTTGAAAATCTCAAGCCAGCCATGATTTAGCGTCTTCAATTTACAGCAGCGTCACTAAAACATACTTATGCTAATAAACCCACAGCATATTTACGGCATCAATAAAACAGCGAATTACAAGTTACTCGGCTATAGGACTAATTCAGCCCCATATCAAGCTGAATAACGTTTACTCTTAAATCACATTCGAATGATGTGAGCCACTTAATACACAGTAATTAATTAATTCCAGTTTTTAGCGCAGAAATGACCAAACCTTTTTGAAAACTGCACCCGACCTTCCGTCCTCCATTTTCAGCTGCGCTCAGTCTGCGCGCTCTGCTTGGCGATTGGTTGAATGTCCTGTTTCTCCGCCAATCGGAAATCGAGCAACATTTCGTCACATGGATGGGATCCATGTGGATGGAAAAAAAGTGATCAACCTGACAACGAATACCCAAAGTAAAATTACGGTTGAATGGCAAACGGTTTCAATAGAATCTGCCAGCCAGCTTTTGTTTCATAGAAATGTATTAAATGCATTGGCCAAATGTCTCTCATCCTGGGGTGCGTTTCCTAAACAACGACGGAAGTTAGGATTAACGATGCATCGTACTATGGTAGTTCAAACTAACCAACATCTGAAGTATGATTGTTTCCCAAAACCGTCGTACTACACAGTTAGTTCTTAACTATCGTAGTTCGGAGTACAGTGGTTCCAGCGATGATTAATCTGACTCACGACGAGTCGTGTGCAAAAACTCACAAACTTAGTAATATTATTTCTAAATGGGACAGTTTTCTGTATACATCTATCATGTATAGACATCTGTATATAATATGTAGTGTTATTTATTGACTCAACTCCTTACTCTTCTATACCACGGCATTTTTGCACAAATAACCTTCGCTGCTACCATACAGTAACTTAAATACTGTATCCAGAATGTTACCACCGTTAATTGGCACTGTATGTTGTCTTGTCTTGTCAATCTGTACTGTTATGCTGTCCTGTCTGCACTTATGATGTTGCTCTGTCTTTGTCCTGCTCTGTGTTGCACCATGGTCCTGGAGGAACGTTATCTCATTTCTCTATATACTGTGTGTATGGTTGAAATGACAATAAAACCTACTTGACTTGACTTGAGTTGTGCCGATATCACATTATTACCGGTAATTTACTGAATGAGTCATATAACAAAAATATTATTCAAACATAGCAATAGCGTCATAAAAATATACTTGTATGATGCTTTTTGTAGAAGGAAAAAATATAAGAACTATTATGTATTAGTGACATCAGCTCTATTTATAACTTTTATTATTACTTTTTTTTCTAACTCCTTCTAAAACATGACAAATGGACAAAACACACCTTAGTATAAGCCTAAAAATCAGCAAGAATCATTCCCGTGCTCTGTGACCATTTCATTTATTAAACGATGCGCCATGCAGATGCCATGTGAGGTTTGTGGTGTCCAGAAGGGGCCGTTATTTACCTTTTTTTTACATAGAACAGTAGAAATAGTTTGACGACTTGCACAGCAGGCACTAATGGCGAAAACAGGACCCCCAACCCGTCGAAAGTAATATTCTTAATTTTAGTCATTAAGAACCTAAACACCAGTCTATCTACAAGACCCTCACTGGTCTCATTAGCTTAGACAGACTGCTTGCCGTTTTTGTAAGGGGGTCGTGAGTCTCTGGCGAAGGAGCCAGGGTTACCAGACAAGTGCCTGGTCGTAAACGAGCTCCAGCATGTTCCAGCGCCCCTTTCCTCTTCAGCACTTTCTGTAAAAAACGCCTGGGGACAAGCGGAGATATTCCTAAGAGAAAAAGACACACCTCACACATTGGGGTGGTGAGGGAGGGGCCACCAAGTGTGTCTAACCAGAAGGTTGTTAGTTCAAATCCCTGGAAGGATCCTGCTGCAGGATCCTTCAGCAAGGTGCTTAACCTCATGCCCCTTGTGTAGTACTATTATATAAACAGGGGCCTCATCTGATAACTATTGGTACCATAAATGGTATTTTCATTTTTTCCCTGAGACAAAATAGAACATCAGATGGTCAGACCTAAATGGCACCGGATGAGTTTCATCTACAATGTTTAATGCAAATTATGTTGTGATAATATGTTCTGGCTTGGCACCTAAAGAGGGATATTACTGTTGTACTGTGGGAAGATACTGTGCTTGGCTTTAATAAATACCCATGGTCAGTAAGCAAGGTGTAAGACTGATTGAGGTTTTAAGCAAGTTGTATATAAGACTCATATGAAGTCATTTAGGTCTGACCACCTGATGTTCTATTTTGTCTGAGGGAAAAAAGTAAAATGAAATTTATAAACAATCTGCATAAATAGTGGAACTATGTGAATCAAACTGGTGGAATGAGATCCTGCACCGTATTTAAAGAAAAGAACTTACAGGCTGCACCAGGTCTAAATGGAAGAAATCACTTGTGTATCTGATCCAGGATAAATCATGAAGCAAAATCTCATCTACAATTGGTGTGATTTAGAATTAATAGAATTCTGAATCAAGGATTCTGTCCAAAATATATAATTTTATTTTAACCTGCTAACAGCAGTAATTTATATATAAAAGCCTGAGGAATATACATTATATAGATGTAGAATATGCATGAAAGGTAGTTGTAGCTTGGGATTTACACCACCTGCAAAATGTACACATTTTCAAATGAATCTGATGTAATTTTCTTTATTTCTGAGTGCCAGTGCATTGGACGTGTTCTGGTGCACCAAGCCCATTGTGGTCCCTGTGTGGTTGTTGCAGGTCCAAATTGCAGTCATTGTCATTTTATTGTTACCAACCACAAACGCTAATGCTGTTATGATCCTACCGAGAGACATCCACCTTTTTATTAAGCTCCCACAAAGATCTCAAGCAGTTATTTCCAAAAATGTGATATTTCCAAATTTCAGCCTTAGAGAGATATAGAGATGCTTAAAGAGAGATAGAGTTGTTTCAGGCTTACTCATATTGTAACTTGATTTCCTTTCAAATTATTCTAATAATCAATTTCAAATTATAATTGCATACCAGCATAAGCTTAAAATACATACAGCAATATTTGACTACTTTTATTGAAAATTGCTTTAATCATATTTCTTAAAAAGCCACCCTCCTTTTCTTCTTATGTTAATCATATAGCCCATTTTCAATGTTTGTTAGCTAGTCAGTGCATGCATTGTGCCAGCTGAACCGGCTCAGCTTCTCAGTAGCAGGTTGGAACCCTGTATGACACCTGTATTGCCCACTTAGCTTGGACTGGCTCATCTGGGGTTAGATGTCAATCCCCAGGATCAGACTAATGATCTTTCAGGCCGCCTCTGATGCAAAACAGATTCCCTTAATGATGACGTGACATCAATCCAAAGTTAAACATTCGTTCATAGGTAGTGTTTTATTTTAAAAAGAGTTTATATTATAAGAACAAGTGACATAATAAAAACATGTGACATTGAGTGTCCGTGAGCCACAGGGTGTGGGTCCAAGGCTGGCATATCCCAGCCTCATCTCTTCCCGGTTTTGTGTTCGACTTTTGTTCTCTTCGGTGTAGTTTTGGTTTTTAGTTTTTATTTTCTGTCGTAGCTCTCCCACCGGTGGTCCACCTTCCTTGGGTTTGGTTCTGTTTTTTTTGTGCTTCTTGTATTCTGTATTAGCCCTGTATTCCTGTGGTTAGTGTGATCTAGTTTATCTAGTTTGTTAACCTTCCTAGTTCTATGATTTTCCCTGTTCATTACTTGCACATGTTGTTTGTTTCTCTGTGTTCTGTTTGATTGGTTGTCTGGTTAATGCTTCTCTCCTGCATCCTCATTAGCTCAGTTTGGTCTGTGCATTGAAGTTCCTGCCTTTGCTCATTTCCCCAGTTGCTCACTGAATGTGGTTGTGACAATGTACCATGTGTTTGTTGCTTTGCTCACTTCCCTAATCTTGTTCCCAGTGTTTTGTTTAGATCATGATCTTTAATTTGTTCCTTATTGTTGCCCCTTGTGCATTGTCCTTTTATTTTGTGCCTTCTCTGTTGTGTTCATTATTACTAATAAACCCCTATTGTCTTGGAGCCACACTGTGGATCGTCACCTTCTTTCTGCTTGCAACATGCCCTGCTGTGACATATGAGTTACCAGTACAATTTCAATGGGTGTCTGTAGAATGAATCCAGATTTAACAGGGGGTGCTGAAAAAGGCATCTCCTTTAATTTTACATTCCTGTATCTCCCGTCAACAAATGCTTTTTGTAATTTGTATTTGAGAGAGTCTTAAGTAACCTGTACAAGGTTTACGGGTGTAGCTAATGCACAGCCAGATTAAACAGGGGGTGCCTTTCCTGGCAGCGGAGCGCTGAAAAAGGCATCCCTCTTAATTTTGCATTTCTGTAGCGCCCATCAAGTACATGAAAAATATCTCCACGCCCCTTCATCACTACATTTGCACCGACCCCAGCAACCCCTTGTTGTCAAAAACAGAAACATCATTAAACCTGATTAAAACACTTAAAACAGTATTAATCTTGTTTTGTTTGAATATACATAAGTTGAAATTTGAGTTTACAATTTGCACATGCTGGAAGGTGTACATCACTCGCCCTGATGTTTGTCTCCCATTAAGAAAGTAACTGCATTTTATTACTTGAATTTTTTTATGTATGTAGGTTTATAGAAAAAAAACTGTGTATCACAGTTGTGCTATTATGGATTATAAAATCTGGCCTCTGGGGTTATCTTAAAATTGAATTTGTTCAGATGCCCTCTCAGTTGATGTTCTCGGTGTCCACGCAATGTCCTTAGAGTAGGCACTAATCTGGCATTCAGATGCTCTGCTTCCTCACTAACACTGATCTCTCCATTCAGAAGATTACTGATAGCCTCACATTCAGCACAATTGCCATAATTCCAGGATGGCTTATCTTGGTCTGCTGTGGCTGGTGGTGAAAATGTAACATTTGGGAATATTTCTTGGCACAATAAACATGGTGACAGTTCTTCATATATGTGACTGTAATTCTCTCCCTCCCTTACACGGCACACTTGATAAGCCATAGAGTACACTGCAACTGGCAGCGAGATTGACCTATGATGCTTGGAAGCCAAACACACAGCATGGGCCATGTTGTCATTCCATGTCTCAATGCAGGCCAGACAAATGAAAATCCTCGTTGCCTTCCTCCCTTTGCAGCTCACGGAAGCACCAAAGTAGTTCTGGGTTTTCTGACCACCCCTCTGAAAATAGGAGCAGCTCACGACAGTCGCCCCAAAACAAAAGTCATTTCCACAGAAATTACCCTCACTTCTGCGAATGATCATGTCATCATTGAGTTTCTGCAGCACTTCCAGAATGGCAGTAACACTTCGGTCCCCCGTTGTTTCAACAACCTCGGGAAGATATTAGAGGGTTTTATAAAACATGCTTTTCTGGATGTGATACATTTCTCACTTACCAATAGATTATTATCATTATTGTTGTTGTTGTTGTTGTTATTATTTTAATTATTATTATCCCTTTCCAAAGTAAAGAAAATACATTTCACTGGTTTTGATTGAGATATTAGAATTTAGAGATCAATTGTCATTGTTGACACACAACAATGAAATGTGTCCTCTGCATTTAACCCATATGTGACAACGTGACATAGCAGGGGGCAGCTAATTCAGCGCCCGGGGAGCAGTGCTTGAGGGTGGTACCTTGCTCAGGATACCTCAGTGGTGCCTTACTGGTTGGGGATTCGAATCTGCAGTCTTTCAATTACAAATGCGCTTCCCTGACCATTAACAGTATAATACAACCACATACTAAATGTGACCAGTGAGCACTCTTAATATGCAGTTTAATCATATGTTATTCCTTTACATATATAGAGAACAAAACCTAAAAAACAATTTGAGTTGGTATGAAATTAAAAGTTCTTTTTCATAATAAAATATAATTACACCTTTGTTCCTTAAAGCAGATCATGCTAACAAAAAATGCATGTTCAGTTTATTATATCCTTAAGAACTGTTAATGTGCCAAAGATTGTATAGGAGTAAGTCAGAGATTATTCCGGATCTCTTACCACTTCCAACAGTACTGAGAAAGGAGGTCTACGGGGCAACTGGGTTTCGTACGATTGGAACACATCTGGAAACTTCTCAAACAGTTTTGAGTGAAGGTCTGTTTCTAGAATATCTCTTGGATTAATGGGTGGTTTGTTAATATAGCCGATGAAGAAGATGCTGTGTAGAATCTGGCAGGAAAGCAAAAGACGACCATTACATCTGTCTTGGAGTAGACAGCTTTCTCCATCTACAACTTTAATCCATCTACATGATTCAATCCTCACTCACTCACTAGGTAAGAAACTGAATTATTTCATAAGAATCATTTGCTTATGTTTAGATTCAGTGGTATAATTCAGTTAAAGCACAAAATCAGTATTATCACATTTAATAGAAGCATGTGCAAATCAAATATACAACTAAATTATTGAACAGCTTTAGTTTAAGATGAAGGTTGAAGTATTAAAAAATAATTTTAGCAATCAGAGGGTTCTGTGGTAAATTGTTAAAATGACAGTTTCAGGAGGTGACTCACCTCTTTAATGTAACGTCTTCCCCTCTCTTTGCAGAGCTTTCTCTTTGTCATCATTGATTTAATGAATTTCAGAGATTCTTTGATAAACACATTGCTGCTATTCAGCAGGTTCTGTCTTATCTTCATTTCATTCGGTACTAATGGATTCATTCCCTGAAAACTGAAAAAAGGTCACATTATATGATAGGCCGAGGTCTCAGACAGCCATTATGAAGTCTGAGGTTGAGAACACAAGGCAAATGTTTCAAGCCAGCATGTCAAACAGCAATCTACAACTATTATGTAGTACTTTATTACAATAACTACTTATTTTAATACTCAAATTATAAAACAGGCTGTGCAGAACATTTTTGATGACACAGGGTCAGATTTTGTTAATATACACTTTTCTGTGAGGTACAAAAATCTCCATGGTTATGAGTTTTATATAAAACTAGTAACATTGTGTGTATTACAGCATATTCCATATATTAAGTACCATCTACTTACTCGTATTAACCTAGATAAGTTGTGCAGGGCTGGGGCACAGCCTGAATGGGATGCTAGTCTATCACAGGGCACATACACATAGTAGGCAATTAAGAGACACCAATTAGCCAATTAGGGCCTACAAAACTCTCTCTCGAATCGAACCCTCAAGCCTGGAGATGTGCGTTCAGAGTGGGTTTTAAAGATCATAATTCCAAAATCAAACCACCTTTGCCTGTCTGTTAACATGTCCTATACATTCAAAATGTTATGCATTCAAAATGAAGAACTTATTTCCATCCATCCATCCATTTTCCAAACGGCTTATCCTGCTGGGTCGTGGGGGGTCTGGAGCCTATCCCGGAATCAATGGGCACAAGGTAGGGAACAACCCAGGATGGGGGGTCAGCCCATTGCATGGCACACTCACGCATCTTTCACTCACGCATGCACACCTATGGGCAATTTAGCAACTCCAATTAGCCTCAGCACGTCTTTGGACTGTGGGGGGAAACCGGAGCACCGGCAGGAAACTCCACGACGACATGGGGAGAACATGCAAACTCCACACACATGTGACCCAGGCGGAGACTCAAACTCAGGTCCCAGAGGTGTGAGGCAACAGTGCTAACCACTGCATCACCATGCCGCCTGCTAATATTTTAAGTATGTTTTAAAACCCCTGCAGTCTCTGTGACGTTTTCTAATCCAAATAGAGAATAACCCATATATTACTGTACATACAATTCACAAATAATCGGTCTGGTCGACGCAAAACGCCAGGTGAATGCTTATTTTGATACGATTAAAAGAATTGTCGAATATTAGCTTACTGTAATATATGGAATGTGATCAAGGAAATTATACACATAAACCACTTCGGTTTATTTAGATGTAAATACATTCTTATTCTCTGGTTTTGCTCAGACAGTTTAACATACAAAAATTTTTTTGAATTACAGTACTGGCAGCAGGGACGGATTATGGGTTGTGTGGGCCCCTGAGCAAAACGTTCGCGAGGGCCCCCCCCCCCCCACCACCACTAGCACCACCACCACAACCACCACAATTCAAGGGCCCTTGGCAGCCAAACGCCCTCCCTATAGGGTCAGGGGCCCTTGTAGGCAGAGGATCAAAGAATGTAGGCCCTCTAAAATAGACAAACGAAAATACATTGTTGATAAGCGTTGCAAATTGTTTTGGGCTAGGTGCCCCATGGGCCCCCTGCACTCCAAGGGCCCCTGGCCAGCGGCCCCGCTGACTGGCAGTCAAAGAAAATTATTATATGGACAGTGAATGTATATTTGATCAGTAAACACATATTTAAATGTATGCAAATGAATAATAAAACGCACAAAAAAGAATTTCTTCTGTTCTCCAAAAAGTTACTTATATTTTGGTGGATGGCTAGATGAACAACGCTTCTGTTCCCAAATCTCTCCTCAGGGGCACCTCAGCCTTTTCATGTATTTGTTACACTTCACCACCAGCTCAATTCGTTAATTAACGTATATACTTTAATAAATATATGGCGTATTGATTGGCCAAACAAGGTGTGCTAGTGGTCGAGTCAACAAATACACCGATATATTTAATGGTTACTGCATATAATAGGGTGACTTTTAGATTCTTAGATTGTGAAACTAACACACTTTGATACGCATGTTATTAGTTTTACACAAACATCAAGATCATTTAAACACAATTTTCTTTAACTACCTAAGACTACTGCATAGTACTGCATATTTTTTTTAATATATTTTACCTTAAAAGATTTTGTCGTGTTCCGCGTTCCTCAGACAAGTCCGCCCGGTGAATTGTGAATCGAAACTAAGGAAATAAATATTATAGGCGTGGTGAAACTTTTCGTGAATCAAATGCGTTCGTTTTTCTGGTTGTAGGTTTCATTAATGGATTTATTAGGGGTCAAAGCTGCAGGATCTCTATTGTTTGATTTTTTGCAAAAACTCATTTCATAGTAGACTTGAAAACGTAACAGAAAAAATATTTCTTGTGTGATTTTTATACAAATGGAACATTCTGCACTGTAAAAAAAATCTCGTAAAAAATGGTACAATGACTGGGAGTAGCGGCTGCCAAACAAAAACCGTGAAATTAAAGTAAAATATTTTATTTCAAATGAAGTGCAAAAACATTAAATGTACAAAAAATGTCCTTTATTCTTTCGCAGAAAAATACTTCTTTACAGTTTTTTTTATTATGATCAAATACCTTAATTAAAAAGGTAGTTTCAAAAGTTCAGAAGAGAAGTTCAGTTATTTTACAGTTGTTCTTAATATTATTATGATCGAATACCTTAATTAAAAGGGCAATTACAAAGGTTCAACAAATAAATACTGTTATTTTACAGTTTTTCTTAATATTATTGAGATCAAATACCTTAATTTAAAAGGCAGTTTCAAATGTTCAGAAGAGAAATACTGTTATTTTACGGTTTTTCTTAATGTTATTATGATCACATACCTTAATTAAAAGGCCAGTGCCAAAAGTTGAATAGTTAAATATTGCTATTTACCGATTATCTCCTAAATTCTTGCAACAAATCATCTTCAATAAAATGACCACACTAGAAGTTCACCAGAGAAATACTGTTTACAGGTGTTGTCATGCCCGGCTCGTCCGATCCTCGTGTGTGTGCCACGCCCCCCTGATTATCCACTCGTGCTTCCCCAATCGTACCCACCTGTGTCTTGTTATTTCGCCATGTCTTTGTTCTATTTCAGTCCACGCCTTGCCCTGGTTTTTGTCCGTCATTGATGTTAGATGTTCGTTCTCATGTTAGCTGATGTTCTGTCCTGCTCGTAACCGTCTTCCCCATAATAAATCCCCGTTTGTCCCGACTTTCGGCTACCTGCTTCATCCTTGCCTGCTTTTTGCCCACCGCTTAACCGCGGAATCTGACAGGTGTTTTACAAACATATATCATAAAGCAAAAAAAAAAAAAAAATAGATGACTGGCAGCCATGGCAGCCAAACAAAAAACAATAAAATTAAAGTAAAATATTGTACTTCAAATTAAGTGAAAAAACTGTTTCAGTGTTAAAGAAAAATCCATCCATCCATCCATCCATTTTCGAAACTGCTTATCCTACTGGGTCGTGGGGGGTCTGGAGCCTATCCCAGAAGCAATGGGCACGAGGCAGGGAACCACCCAGGATGGGGGGCCAGGCCATCGCAGGGCACACTCACACACCATTCACTACGGGCAATTCAGCAACTCCAATTAGCCTCAGCATGTTTTTGGACTGTGGGGGGAAACCGGAGTACCCGGAGGAAACACCACGACGTCATGGGGAGAACATGCAAACTCCACACACATGTAACCCAGGCGGAGACTTGAACCCGGGTCCCAGAGGTGTGAGACAACAGTGCTAACCACTGCACCACCATGCCGCCCCTGCAAAGATTCAGTTTTGTAGAATTAGGCCTAACAATACTAAACTGACACGGTCGTGCCCAACCAGTCTACATGTGCCTTGTGAACTTGGAGAAGGCATTCGACCATGTCTCTCGGGGAGTCCTGTGGGGAGTGCTCCGGGAGTATGGGGTGCCAGGCTACCGTATAAGGGCTCAGAATTAGGTCTCTGCTTTTTGCAGATGATGTGGTTATTTTGGCCTCTTCAGACCGTGACCATCGGCTCTCACTGGATAAGTTCACAGCCAAGTGTGAAGCAGCTGGGATCAAAATCAGCACCTCCAAATCTGAGACCATGGTTCTCAGCCAGAAAAGGGTGGAGTGTTGGGGAGGAGGTCCTTCCCCAAGTGAAGGACTCTAAGTATCTCTTGTTCACGAGTGAGGGAAGGATGGAGTGGAAGATCAACAGGCAGATCGGTGCGGCATCAGCAGTAATAGAGGTGCTGCATCGTTCTGTCATGGCGAAGAAGAAGCTGAGCCAAAAGGGAAAGCTCTCGATTTACCAGTCGATCTACGTTCCTACCCTCACTTATGGTCATGAACTGTGGATAGTGACCGAAAGAACGAGGTCATGAATACAAGTGGCTGAAATGAGTTTCCTCCGGTGGCTGGGCTCTCCATTAGAGATAGGGTGAGAAGCTCGGTCATTCGGGAGAGACTCAGAGTAGAGCTGCTGCTCCTCCGCATCAAGAGTAGCCAGATGAGGTGGCTCGGACATCTGGTCAGAATGCCTCCTGGACGCCTCCCTGGTGAGGTGTTCCGGGCATGTCTCACTGGGAGGACCCAGGACATGCTTGAGAGAAAAAGTCTCCCGGCTGGCCTGGGAATGCCTCGGAATTCCCCCAGAGGAGCTGGATGAAGTGGCTGGGGAGAGGGAAGTCTGGGTTTCCCTGCTTAGGCTGCTGCCCCCGTGACCCGACCTGGAAAAGCAGTAGATGATGGATGAATAAAGACCGTTACAAAATACGCCTCCTACCACCTTAAAACACAACAAGAATTAAAGAATTTCTGTCTAAACAAGATACAGAAAAGCTTATTCATGCATTTATCTTTAGTAGGCTAGACTATTGTAATGGTGTCTTCACTGGTCTTGATAAAAAAACCAATCAGACAGCAGCAGCTCATCCAGAATCTTGGCACCAGAGTCCACAGGTGAGTAGAGCATATCGCACCGGTCCTTAAGTCTGCACTGACTTCCAGTGCATCACATAATTGCATTCAAAATGTTATTACTTGTGTACAAAGCACTAAATGGTCTCGGGCCCAAATATATTTCTGATTTACTTGAACATCATGCAGCATCCAGACCCCTAAGGTCATCTGGGAAAGGTTTACTCAACATTCCCAGAATAAAAACCAAGCAAAGTGAAGCAGTGTTCAGTTTCTATGCTCCCCATCTTTGGAACAAGCTTCCTGAAGACCCGAGGTCTGCTAAAAGTGTCAGCTCATTCAAAGGGCTTAAAACATTACCGTTTGCTGCAGTTTTTCAATGAATTAAGTCAGTCTATAGTCATACACTATCACTACAATATAGCTTCTTTTCAGTTATCTGTTGCTTTGGCTTCTACGGTTTTCTTATTATGTAATTTTATTATTAGTATCTTTAGTTTTTTTGTTTGTCTTTTAAATGTAACTTTTAATGTCATTTCAACATGCACTTCTGCCTTTGTAAAGAAGTTTGAATTGCCTTGTGTCTGAATTGTGCTGCATAAATAAACTTGCCTTGCCTTTTGGAGACTGATTGAACCATGCACCCGCAATATGATCCGTACAACAAGAGCCATAGGTGCTGTAAAGATGAGGAAGTCATACTTATGTGGCTCTCAGTGGTATGTCTTTTGAATAATCACCAGACTTAGATCTTGTTGTGTGGTACATATCAAGTCACTAACGTAGAGCTTGCCATACTTGAACATGCAATGTATAATATGGCACACTTTCTGTGTTGTCATATTAGACCTGTCACACAGCATACCAGTATGTGACTAACACTACAGTTATATAAATGTATTGATTTTCTGTCCATGTACCTATTTTTTTCCTCAGAGTAAGTAACTACAGTCAACTGATAAGTTCTTGTTTCTGAACCACCTGCCAGTCAGCTACACTGATAGAGACTTCGGGCACAGGGTTGATATTCGCCTGACCACAGCAAGCAGGATTATCTCATCCTGGGCCAACGTTTTCTATACACTCCTGGGTTCAGTGTGCATGTGAATGTCACCAGATGATGTGAAAGCTAACCTTCCTGCTGAGCTCACAGACTTTCCAGACACTCACGTAATCCTGGATTGTGTTGAGCTTAGGTGTCAGACACCATCTTCTCTACTACTCCAAAGTGAGATGTATTCCACCTACAAGTCCCACTGCACCAAGCTCTGATTGGACTGGCCCCATATGGAGCTATAACATTCATCTCCTCACTCTTTGCTCAATCAGTGACAAATAGTTGCTCAAGTAGTCAGGTCTGAATGACCTCTTAATTGAAGACATGGCTGTCATGGTTGATAAAGGCTTTCTAACTGCTGATTGTGTCAAATGCAAAGTTTACTGCTCACCATTCCTGTCAAGACAAACACAGATGCCATCAAACCAGGTAGCAGAGACACAGGCAATAGCTAATCTCAGAGTGTATATAGAGCAGACTATATGATGCTTTAAAAAAAACAACCTGTCTGATAGCCTTATACTTGAATCCAGGAATATTAATCAGGTTTTTAGTGTATCTTGTATGCTGATGAAATTACAGAAATGCTGAATTTGCTGTTTAACCTGGTATTTCTATGTGCTTGCATATTCATATGCACCGTAGAGGGTCTGCATTTTTTTCTATAATAGCATTAACATATGTGATCTCATATGTTATGCGCACTACGTGCCTGTTTGTAAAAAATGCGCCTGCATCAATAAAGAAGTTCTCTTTCCGGTATACGAGGAACCGATGTGATCAATGTAATCATTTTTCTCTGTACAAAATAATGTAATTTATCCCTACATAAGACTAGAGAAAATGGCTGTGCCAACAGGTTATGTGCCCAGACCGCGACATGTAGGAAGTAGGAGGTATAGTGTCATGCCCGGCTCGTCCGATCCTCATGTGTGCCACGCCCCCTGATTATCCACAAGTGCTTCCCAAATTATGCCCAGCTGTGCCCTGTTATTTCGCCCTGTCTGTTTAATATCAGTCCACGTCTTGCCCTGTCTGAGGTCCGTCGTGATGTCCTGTGACATCAGACAGAGAGCATCCCCTGTGACCGAGGAAGGTTACCTCGGTCTCGTCGACGAGGTGCTGTTCTGGACCGCCCAGCCCGGCATCCGGGAAGATCCCCGGGCGTGGGACCTCGCGAGCCGGAGCTAGGACATCCTGGAGGGGATATCCCTCGAGCATGCACTACGTTATCAGGAAGACTATTCCATTCTCTGACTACGCGCTGTGCAAAGAAGTGCTTCCTTAAATCCAGTTTGAAATGTTCTCCCGCTAATTTCCACCTATGGCCACAAGTTCGTGTATTTGAACTAATGCTGAAGTAACTATTTGGTTGAACAGCATCCAAACCTGTTAGAATCTTATATACCTGGATCATGTCCCCCCTCAATCTCCTTTGCTTGAGACTGAACAGATTTAGCTCAAGTAACCTTTCCTCGTATGACATTCCTCTAAGACCAGGAATCATTTTTGTGGCCCTATGCTGCACCTTTTCTAAGGCCACAATGTCCTTTTTAAGATATGGTGACCAAACCTGCACACAATATTCTAGGTGAGGTCTCACCAAGGAATTGTATAATCTTAGCATTACCTCCCTTGACTTATACTCCACACACCTGGAGATATACCCCAACATCCTATTGGCCTTTTTTATTGCTTCCCCACACTGGCGAGAATGGGACATGGAAGCATCAACATACACACCAAGGTCTTTTTCATGATCAGCTACCTTTATTTCAGTGGGACCCATAAAATACCTGTACTTTATATTTCTGCTCCCTACATGGAGTACCTTACATCTGTCTACGTTAAATTTCATCTGCCAGGTATCGGCCCAGTCACAAGATCCCACTGTAGCTGCTGAGCCGCTAATTCAGTATCTGCTACACCACCCACCTTGGTGTCATCT
Source organism: Brienomyrus brachyistius (assembly GCF_023856365.1). NCBI lineage: Eukaryota > Metazoa > Chordata > Actinopteri > Osteoglossiformes > Mormyridae > Brienomyrus > Brienomyrus brachyistius. The sequence continues at coordinate 1,399,039 of NC_064554.1, forward strand.
GCAAATTTCACCAGTTTACTGTATATATTGGTATCTATATCATTTATGTAAATTAGAAACAATAGTGGTCCTAAAATCGAACCCTGCGGTACCCCACTATGGACGCAGGCCCACTGTGACATTGTGCCTCTTATAACTACTCGCTGTTTCCTATCTGTTAACCAGTTATCAATCCAGGTCGCTACGGTACCTAAAATACCTGTCGCTTTGAGTTTAAGTAGGAGCCTCTTGTGGGGGACAACATCAAAAGCCTTTTGGAAATCTAAGTAGATGACATCATAGGCCTTCTTATCATCAATTTCCTGAGTAGCTTCCTCAAAAAACTCCAACAGATTCGTTAAACAGGATCTACCTCTCCTAAATCCATGCTGGCTATCCCGCAAAATGTTATTGGAGTCCAGGTAATCTACCATTTTCTCTTTGATTATAGCCTCCATAACTTTACCAGTTATACAAGTTAGACTGATTGGCCTATAGTTAGACAAATTACTTCTATCCCCTTTTTTGAAAATGGGCGTTATGTTGGCATGCTTCCAATCAGAAGGTACCACACCTTCAGATAAGGATTTTTGAAACAGTAAAGTTAACGGTCGGCAAATAATATCCCTCAACTCTTTTAACACTATAGGTAAGATGCCATCAGGGCCCTGTGATTTATTTATTTTGAGCTTAGCTAGGCTTTGCAAAACATCAGCTTCAGTTATATATATATATTAGTTATAGACGATACTGGATCAGTAATAAGAACTGGTAAGTTACTAATGTCCTCAACAGTGAATACCCGTGCAAAACTATCATTGAACTCATTTCTTTTTTTTTTTTTTACATCTTCCGGCGCTGTACGAGTGGCTGCCTTTTACAGTAGCTCCAGCTCATTGTTGAGCGTTTTTCTTTCTTTTCTTTCCTTTACTTAATTCTTAACTTTTTAATTTAATTCCTCATTCTGATCATGGATAAAAATTTTGGAGTACAGAGAAATGACCCAAGACTTTGTGGAATGGTGCCAACTGAACAACCTCCATATCAATGCTGGAAAGACCAAAGAACTGGTAGTGGATTTTCGTAGGCACAAACGTCCTCCATCCACACCAATCAACATCCAGGGGATGGACATTCAGATTGTTGACTCCTACAAGTATCTGGGTGTTCATCTGAACAACAAACTGGACTGGACCCACAATACAAATGCTATTTATAGTAAAGGTCAGAGCAGATTGTATCTGTTACGCAGACTGAGGTCCTTTGGAGTGTAAGGGCCACTCCTGAAGACCTTTTATGATTCTGTGGTGGCGTCAGTCATCTTCTATGCTGTGGTCTGCTGGGGCAGCAGCATCTCTACTGGGGAGAGGAGAAAACTGAACAGGCTGATTAAAAAAGCCAGCTCTGTCTTGGGAGGTCCCCTTGACTCAGTGGAGGTGGTGAGCGACAGGAGAACGTTGGCTAAGCTACATTCCCTGTTGGAGGACATCTCCCACCCCTTACAGGACACACTATCAGTACTGAGCAGCTCCATCAGCGACAGACTGGTGCATCCAAGGTGTGCGACAGAGAGATACCGCAGGTCTTTTCTTCCATCTGCCATCAGACTTCACAACAAACACTAAGCACATACCATCTTGTATTATATTGTATTGTGTTGTATTTCATTTATATCTCTTATTTCTATTGTTTGATACTTGATTTTTTTTCTGCATTCTGCTTATTTCTGCTGCACTGTCCACTTTGCTGCTGTATAACGCAAATTTCCCACCCGTGGGACTAATAAAGGCAATCTTAATCTTATTTACTATATCAATGTCGTTTACAATTATAAGACCCTTACTCTCCTGCAGATTAGTAATTTCAGGTTTTAGAGCTCTTTTAGAGTTAAAATACTGGAAGAAACTTTTAACGTCATCCTTAGCTTCCAATGCAATCATCCTTTCAACATTTCTATTAGCTCATCTAATATAATTTTTTAACTCAGCCTGTAGACTTAAATATTCCTGCTTTTATTCTGTCATCATCAATTATTTTCCATTGCTGGAACAAAGCCCTTTTCCTCCTTACTTTATACTTTATTTCCCTAGTAAACCACCTAGGTTGCAATTTCCTAGATTTATTCTTGCTGGAAACAGGTATGAAGTCCTCTTGCACTTGCAATAATGTGCTTTTAAAAAATTCCCAGGCCTCTTCAACAGTTTTGTTATTTAACTCCATCCAGTTCACAGTTTCTAGTTTTAGTCTCATACACTTAAAGTCAGCCTTCCTAACATTATATTTTTGATTTGGACTTAGCTCTTCGAACACTAAACTTAACCTCAAATTTGACCATGTTATGATCGCTACTGTCAAGTGGTTCTAAAACGTCTAATTTACCAATCCTGTCCTGGTTATTAGACAAAACAAGATCAAGAATGGCATCTCCCCTGGTAGGGGTGTTAACAAACTGAGTAAAAAAACAATCCTGTACTAATTCCACCATCTCCAGTTCATTTTCAGAAGAGCCAGTGACAATGTCCCACTGCATCCCTGGTAGATTAAAATCTCCCATAACTACCACATCATTTTTATTGCTCATTATCCTAATATCACTGTATAATAATCTGCTTTCCTCAGCAACTACATTAGGTGTTCTGTAACAAACACCGACAATTAGGCTATTTGAGTTTTTAGTATTTAATTTTACCCATATTGCTTCCGTAGTTTTATTTATATCAGTAAGTTCCCTTGCCTGCAAGTTTTCCTTTACATATACTGCAACACCACCTCCCTTTTTACCTATACGATCTTTACGGAACAATGTATAACCATCCATATTATATTCTTGTCCAGCCTTTTCTCTCAACCACGTTTCAGTTATTCCTATAATATCATGAGTCTGATGAGATAAAAGCCTCTAAATCATGAATTTTATTCCTAATACTCCTAGCGTTTAAATACAGACAACAAAGGGTAGGCCTATTACGGTGCCCACTTATAATATGATTATTTGGGGCTTTCCGTTTCCCCCCACTTACATACTTAACTAACCTCCCTGCCCCCCCAGTCCCTAGTTTAAACATTCCTCAACTACTCTACACATATGCCTCCCCAATACACTGGTTCCCCTCTGGTTCAGGTGCAACCCATCCGGCTTGTACAGGTCCCACCTGTTCCAGAAGGTCCTCCAATGCCCCATAAACCTAAACCCCTCTTTCCTACACCATCCTTTTAGCCACACATTTAATCTCCTTATCTCAGCTAACTTAGCCTGACTTGCACGTGGCACGGGGAGTATTTCAGAGAATACCACCGTGGACGTTCTGCTTCTAAGCTTATTCGCGACTTCTATAAATTTATCCTGCAGAACAGCCCTTCTACCCTTGCCTATGTCGTTGGTGCCAACATGCACCACGACAACTGGATCCACCCCAGCTGGGGCCAAAAGCTTGTCCACACGATCTGGAAGGTCTCCTACCTGGGCACCAAGCAGGCAAGACACCGTAAGGGACCCTCTATCACGCGTGCACACATAACTGTCTACTCCCCTAATAATGGAATCCCCCACTACCACAACCTCCCTCTTCCTGGGGGGAGGGGGCTCCTCAGTGCCCAAGGGCCCACCTGCCTCCCCAGTCCCTTCCGGCTCTAAAGCTGGAAGAACCTGAAACCTGTTCGACACAGTCACCTCAGGTGATGCCGCCTCTGCAACGTGTGTACGCTCTTTCCTGTGTCTACGACCTACCCAGCTCTCTCGACCTCTCTGCTCTTCATTCTCCCTCCTTCCCGCTAGTGGCGTACACACCTTCTCCCTAAAAGGCATATTAACTTGCTCCTCTAACTCACTGTTGCATTGGATGAGAGCCAGTTGCTCCTCAAGGCCGCGAACCTTGACCATGAGCGAGTCCACTAGCTCACATCGCTCGCAGATGAAGTCCGACTGGACACTAACGTCCAGAAGGGCAAACATGTTGCAAACGCAACACTGAGCCAGCCCCATAATTAACCAACTCACTATGACCCCGTACTCCCAGCCCAGTAAATTTATATAGTGTATTTAACTTTAAAGATTAATTAGCGTAACGTTAAATGCAATAAAGTGCCGAGTACACTAAAATAAGTTACTTGTGTTGAAACGGAACTTAATTCTTATTTTTATTTAAAATTTTAAATCCTATAAATTTACTACTACTTACCAAAAGAACTTATGCCTGAACCAAGTATGAACTAAAAACAAAACGAAATCGAAGTTGCTCTTGGGATGTCAAAAAACCACAAAAACCCCCTCACAGCAGGCTACTGCCGGAGCGGGGAAAAAAGTGGAAAATGTCCTCCCGGCCCCGACTGGCGACCGAGCAAAGCTCAGGAGCAACTGTCCTTTTCCGGCGCTGGGTAACGTTACCGACGCTAGATATTATTAGCTGTTATCGTCCCTCCGGTGTTTGTTACGGAGTTAAACGCGAACAGCAAATGCTGCTCACTGATCGTAACAATCGCGCTGTTAATTAACAGACAGGACAGACAAGCACTCACGCCGACCGAAATAAGAACAATAAATAGAAATAAAACAGCCACCCACGTAAACAATTAAAGCACACAAACACTCAAAATATACGTTCAAAACACTCCAAAAACAATCCCAAAACAATTGCTGCAGCTCAACACCACTCTCTCAACTCCCTCGCTTCAAAACCGGAAGTGCACCTCAGGTGCATGTCAGATTGCAAGCTATGGTCAACCCCATATGAACAAAAGATACAAGTACAACAGTGATGCTGACCCTGTCGATGCCAAAACTTACCGTGAGGTCATAGGAAGTCTGATTTACATAATGACATGTACTAGGCCTGACCTAAGCTGGGTTGTGAGTAAGTTGTCTCAGTATATGTCTGAACCAAATCAATAACACTGGTGAACAGCTAAGCATGTGTTGAGGTATCTGAAAGGTACAATTGATCATGAGTTATGCTACAGAAAAGTGAGACAAATCTGAAACTTGTGGCATATGATTGGGCAGCCAATTTGAATGACAGACAAAGCACCATAGGTATTGCTTTAGTCTTACTGAAAATGGTCCACTGATTTTGTGGAAGTCCAAAGAGCAGGACACAGTTGCTTTATCAACATGTGAAGCTGAATACATGCCGCTAGCTGCGACTACACAGGAGAGTTTGTATCTTATACAACTGATGAATGGGATGGAAAATAACTGTCAGTATGCACCAGTGAAAATCTTTGAGGACAATCAAGGCACAATAGCATTGTTCAAAGATCCAGTTTGTCGCCAAAGATGTAAGCACATTGATATTAGGTATCATTTTGTTCATTCAGCAGTTACTGACGGGAAGATTTTGAATGAGTACTGTCCTACACTGGATATGGTGGCAGACGTTATGACTAAGCCCATGACTAAGTTTAAAGAGATTTGTGAAATTTATGTTTGGTGTCTAAGATGTAAACTCCACCCAGATATGAGCGTCTCTGTTATACTGTTACAGTAGTCAACATTCTGTGTTGGATGAGTTTGAAGTTTATGTCTGAATTGTATGAGATCAAGTGGGGATGTTAACGTATGTGATCTCATATGTCATGCTCACTACGTACCTGTTTGTAAAAAATGCAGCTGCACCAATAATGAAGTTCTCTTTCCGGTTTATGAGGAACCGATGTGAGCAGTGTAATCATTGTCCTCCATACAAAAGCCTAGAGAAAAGCATAGCTCCCAGTACACCTGAGGTGTTATTGAACTTCAGGGGGTTATTGGAGGAAGCAGGATTTCTGTAATCTGGATGATCTTCAGCTAAAGTCATGCTTGTCCAATATAAGTTTAGGTAAGGAGCATAACTGTTGGGCAATCATGGCCTGTAGCCCTGTAATCATGGCTTCTCAAACAGCCCGTAATCCCAGAGGATTGTGTTGAGAAACCCTGGTCTGTAGTGATCTGTTGTTTTTGTCAAATGAAGTGAATTTATGCAAAATATTTTATACCAAAACGTATGATTAAGTAAAGATTCTAAATATCATTAGTCAGTGATTTTTTAATTACAGCATGCACAAATCACAAGTTACATCACGGAAATAAAAACTGTAGTGTTTTTATAAATTGAGATGCTTATAATGGCTGCCATTGGATTTTAATAGGGTGCATATTGCTACCCAGTGAGACAAAAAATTTTTGGTCCCATAAAAACCACTCCTGTATTTGAAGGTGTGCCAGTTCCTTATTTAGATTTTGTTGACTAAACACTAGAACCTTTACTCCCACTAGGCTGTGGGTTCAAGGCACAACATATACTTTGTCTCAGATTCAAACTTTAATTATAGACAATAAGCATAACTCATTAGTGGATAATCATCAAGTTATATATTAACAGTAACAGTGCAAAAAATTTAAGTTGCAGAAATAGAAGACATGTACAAATATTTAGTGCAATAGTCAGCACTGTAAATGTATAATTTAAAGTCAACATACCACAGTCACACATGGAATTGTTATTGCAGTGTTTTTGCTGCAAATGCTGTTTTTTTTACTGCAGCTATCGTTCTCTCCTCACAGACAAGTACTTTGGCATGTAGACATTAAAGTAGAACAAATCCACTCTCTCTCTTATCACTTGCTGAACTTCAGGATCAGCATGATTATGCTGCAGAAAACAATCCAGAAGATAATGACCCCATACCATGAAGTCATACCACTCTAACCCAATAAGCATAAGTTGCCCTTGAACCTGCCAGTAGTAGGAGTGTGATTTATGAAGGTTTGATGTGCCATATTTTATGCCAGTGTACTTACAGTCAACATAATTTTTGACACTGGGACACTTTAGTTCAACCAAGCCAAAAGGAGGGTGCTCAGTTGGATCAAAAACCCTTCCATTAGGGGACGCACCTATCCAAGGATCCGGATGTATTACTAACCCACAAGGAGAATAGTTGACATTCCATATTTTTGTGTACTCCCTTGCTGCTGTGAACTCCATCTCTGTGCCTCTTTTCACCTCTGCTGTGGAAAGCTCTCTCCCCTCACACAACACACTTCCTCAAACCTGCTAGGAGTTAATCTAGGGTGGCATAACTGGTGCCAGTCCAGGGAACAGATTTGATCCCTTGTTGTCAATTTTATGAGCCATGGCAAGGGATGTCTGCAGGCTTTGGAGGTGAAAGTACTCCTCATCAGTACATACCCACATACACACTGTTGGTGCACTCCAGGGGTCAGAAACGTAAATGATCTGGCTAATTGGCCTTGTCCCAAGCTGACCACTTTTTTGGACCAAAAGAGAAGAAAGAGAGAATAAAAAATAATGCAATTCCAGGGGGGGGGTCTGGGTGCCAGTGTGTCAAGATTCAATAAGTTTAACTGTTCCATGGTTCTCAAACAAGTGTGGGGCCCTTATGTTTGCCAGAGCCCTAAAACATTGTTTCGCAACCCGGTCCTGCCGCTCACCTCCCTAGCACTGCCCTAGAATATAATATAAATTGGCCTGCACATGAGTGACATCACTCATACCAAAGTAGGACAAAGCAATTCAGTAAATGTCCAGCTATGTAAATATGCCATATATAGTCTTTGTTATTCTGTGTTTGAAGAGGGCTGAAAAGGCACAAGTGCTGTGCTCTCCTCATCAAGCTGAGAATTATAAAACTGAAGACAGTCCTGGAGTTCAAACCTGACATCACGCAAATTGTTGATCAGTCGTTGCTTTCTGGGCAAGAGCAACATCTCATGAGGTTGAACTGGATGGAAAGGGAGATTCGCTGGCAGCCATAGATCGAATTGTAGGGGCAGTTGTACTCTCATATTAAGCCCAATCTCAGCGTTTAGCAGCTTGCTCAGTGACTCACATTCTGCGCAGTTTCCATGCTCCCAATATGGAGGAGGCTGAGAGATGGGTTCTGGTGAAAACTGCATGCCTGGGAAGAGCTCCATGCATCTCAAACACGGTGGTTTCGGGGTGTACTGAAATACGATCAGTTCTGTATTTGAGCTCGGATTGGCGAGCTGTGGTGAGCTCATCTCTCTTTCCAATGACTGAGGCGCATCAACATCTGTTCCTTCTCTACTGCTGCTGTGTTCACTGGAGTCCTGCGATGGCTGATCTAGGGTCAGCTGTTCAAACTCAGGTAAAAGATCTTCTGGGCCTCTGTTATCTTTACACCCAAGCATGTGAAATGCGGCAGAGTGCACAAACTTAGGGAGCAGCACAGATGGGCCATTGTTAGCAGCCAAGCACACAGCATACGCCACGTTTCTGTTCCACGTATGAAGGCAGGACAGATCAAGGAAGATCTCCCTCTGTTTTTGCCCTCTGCAGCCCAGTGATGTTCCAAAGTACTTCTTGGTTTCCTGGTGTGTAACTAAATCTAAAAAGTAGCAGTAGCTGACAACGGTTGACACTAATAAAAAAGCATTTCTGCACACCTTTCCATCATCCTGGAGTCGAGGCACATACATTTTTTTGTTCAAGTCCAAAATCTTGTCCAGAACAGCGTACTCAAAGGCATGCTCTGTAGATTCGGATGGTTCTGTGGTTTCCACAACCTTGTACAGATATAAATGAAACCATAAATCATGTAAACCGATCAACATTTCAATCTACATTTGATATTTGTGTTAATGAGAAAAAAATTCTTTCCTCCACTTGCGAAACTGAATATTCATATGCCACAGGTACAGCTATTTTCCCATGAAATTTGTAGTAACTTCACAACTGGCCTTGTCTATATTAACTTATTTAGCAATTAAACTTCACATAATATAATGCATTAGTTACCAGTATCAACAATGAAACATGATTGTACTGTTAGTGCCCAGTTTCATATAGAACCCAGTATATCCGGAGAAACATTAAAACAGAGTTTAATATTGAGGTAAATTAGGTTACTATACCACATCCAAAAGAAGAGAGTATGGTGTTCTTGTGGGCAGTGCAGTTCGGTATGCATGAAACACATTGGGGAACCTTCGAGATAAAAGTGCATGAAGGTCTTCGCGTAGAACCATCTCCGGGTAAACGCGTGGGAAACTAATGTAGCCAATAAAGAAGATGCTGTGCAGAATCTGTGCGTAGGACAAAAGACGATGACATTTTTGATATGATACATGTAGTTATCAATCTGATTCTATCACGTGCACAGACATGACTATGATGAGCCAGTGTTACAACTTTGCAAATAAGAGCATGACTGTAGCTGACTTTGCTTACATTTCGTCATTCTCACAAACCTGAGAATGCTTTGACAAAAAACTAAAAGTTACAGTGAAGCATTTGAATTTTTTGCAGAGGAACTAACAAGTATATTAAAATTATCCATTTCCAAACCGCTTATCCTACTGGGTCACGGGGGGTCCGGAGCCTATCCCGGAAGCAATGGGCACGAGGCAGGGAACACCCCAGGATGGGGGGCCAGCCCATCGCAGGGCACATTCACACACCATTCACACACACATTCACACCTACAGGCAATTTAGCAACTCCAATTAGCCTCAGCATGTTTTTGGACTGCGGGGGGAAACCGGAGTACCCGGAGGAAACCCCACGACGACATGGGAAGAACATGCAAACTCCGCACACATGTGACCCAGGCGGAGACTCGCACCCGGGTCCCATAGGTGTGCATGTGTGCGTGAATGGTGTGTGAGTGCGCCCTGCGCAATTCAAAAATTAGAGAAAACTGGTATGTTACAGTAATGAGCTCCTGAGAAAGACCCATATTGTGTTTATGGACAAATCCACATACTTCTGCTTTTCCACTCTTTATTCAGAACAATTCTGTGAACAGGCAATTATGTCTAACTGATTGATATGATGTAAATTTTAGAATTATTAGCAGCATGGACTGAAAGTTTAGAATGCATTGCTCATAAAATAATGTCAACTGCATGGTCCAAATAAGCTTATAGGCTACCACATAGTCTGCCATGTATTGTTCAAAATGAATTTTTAGTCACTGTTACTAAAAACCTACATTAAGATTAGAACAGTTACTAATTTGGCCAGTGACCTGGTCAAGAAGTACCATTGGGGACCCCTGATTGATTAGTGCTGGCTATAGCTGATGTGGCTCCCTAAGCGAGCATCTCTGCCAGCACAACCCTGTCCGAGGAAAACTGAAACTGGCTGGCAAGGCGGCGCTCCATCAGAAGTTGGCGTCTGTGGCAGCTGACTACATCATCTATAGGTTTGACCAGCCCTGCCCTTAATCTGATGTACGTAGTGTAGGCACATGTACGAAAATATGGGACGAATCTGAATGATCCACCCATACAATGCATTCAATGTCGTTCAGTTGAAGATCATAAAGACAAGGGCGGAATATTGTGGTAGTCTCTGTCTGTCCCACTCTCTCAGGAATGCAAGTACATTCACTGTTGCTTAGAACTGTGAGGACATACTACTTCATCCATCCATCCATTTTCCAAACCACTTATCCTACTATTGGGTCGCGGGGGGTCCGGAGCCTATCCCGGAAGCAATGGGCACGAGGCAGGGAACAACCCAGCATGGGGGGCCAGCCCATCACAGGCCACACTCACACACCATTCACGCACACATGCACACCTATGGGCAATTTAGCAAGTCCAATTAGCCTCAGCATGTTTGTGGACTGTGGGGGGAAACCAGAGTACCCGGAGGAAACCTCATGACGACATGGGGAGAACATGCAAACTCCACACACATGTGACCCAGGCGGGAACCGAACCCGGGTCCCAGAGGTGTGAGGCAACAGTGCTAACCACTGCACCACCATGCCGCTACTATAATTACTATTTTAATTGAAAGACTGTTTTTTTAATCAACCAGTACTTTAGCCTAATTGATTCACCTGCTAAGCACGTTGACAAAGCAGATGCCACTTGAATCCTGCGTAATCGTAATATACTTAAGATATACTTATTTTTATATAATGCTGCGTTATATATAAACATCCGTTTTGAATTGTAACATTTGTTTTGAAATGCATGATACACAGAAAGTTTCATTTCGTTACATGTTTGGCTTTCTGAAAACTGCAATATTGGGTTTGGCCATGTGGGGACGCGCGACTTAATATAGCCCTCCAGAACACGTAGTGAAAAATGCACGTAAGTGCGTAGTCAGTGGCAGAATTCGCTTACGGATCGTTTACATGCGACACGCCCATACAAACCTCTTTCATATAGCAGTTTCCCTTTTCTTTGGTGAGTTTTCCACGTTTTATGTTGAATTGTATGAACTGTAAAGACGCCTCAATGAAGGCATTGCTGCTCTTGATCAAGTAGTTATCCTCAGTTTTTTTAAGTTTAGCGTGCGTCTTCTTTCGCAGCTTACTGAACAACATCAGAACACATATGTTTGTAACATTTTAAATTAGTAAAATAAACAAATAAATAAACAAGTGATTTTAGTGATTGAAAATGATGCATTCATTTGAACTGGAAATGACTTTACCTTTTCTTCTTTACGGGAACTGTAACACAAAAAGAGAAGATTGAATTAATTTTTTTTTTACCAAGTATTCTGAAGACAATGTTCCTTCAAACAATGTTTAGGTTTGATTAACCTATGTTAATCAATGTCTAATTCCCATCCATCCATTTTCCAACCTGCTTATTCTACTGGGTCGCGGGGGGTCCGGAGCCTATCCCGGAAGCAATGGGCACGAGGCAGGGAACAACCCAGCATGGGGGGCCAGTCCATCGCAGGGCACACTCACACACTAGTCACTCACACATGCACTCCTATGGGCAATTTAGTAACCAATGTCTAATTGTGCCGAAAATTTAACTGATTACATTAATAATTTGGATTATTTTAAAGCAAATTGTTTTCTTGTTAGACATGTTTGCCAAGCACACCTTCATTGGGCATTATGTAAATTCCTACTCCGTTCACTGTAGTTGATCGGGGTTTTTCGTGGTAGTTCTGACACATAACATTGTTGCATGATCCAGGTCTTTCATTGGCACAGTTGAAAAAACATTTCATTGCCTAAAAAACACATCACAAATCCAAAGGGGTAAACCCATGCACAAGCAAATAATTATTTGTGTCACAGTTTTCGATTAATACAAAACCTCTTTATCTAAATGCTTTTCAGTGCATTGTTTGTTCCTGCAGTGTTTCTGCAGCCTCCACGTTGTACAAATCACGTTGTTCGAACGCGCGCATTCCCTGTGCTGAAAAGGACATTTTTTTCTGGAAATTAGATAGAAAAAATGGAAAGTGGATGAAAAATGGATGGAAAAACAATGTATTTGAAAAGAAGAAAAAACACACATAACATGAGCAGGTCATGAACATATCACATACCTTTGCACAAGTATTGTATTGATAATTAAAACAGTCCACGTTTTCACGCTAAAATGAAGAAAAACGGCAAATTCAATTAATGTTTTTTATTGTTTATTTCAAACATATATACATTCACATATTCACATTGGCCATATTTACATATTTCCAGTCTTTTGTGTTTGAAAAGGATTAGGCTGAAGTATAAACATATTTGACCCTACCCCCATCCAATTAATTAGACCTAGAAGCATAAGGAGCCATTAGAAGATTTCCGTGACCACAAAAATGTAATGCTTATTAACACTTACCACCAGTTTCGGCATATTTAAAAGAACCGTCAATCAGTCTGGGGAACAAGTAAAGTAGAAAGCAGAGAATATGAAGGATTAACCTACCGCGCTAACCACTTCCAAAACCAAGTGGGCGATTATTCTTTGAGCGATAAAAAGCAGTTGAAGTGGCTTACAACTGAAATTAATGACGCATTCTTTTCGTTTAAATGAAAGACAAGGAGCATTTCCAGATGACAGTTGCGTATTTCATTTATTATTATGAAATTACAAGTTACATGTTATGGAGTCTACAATTAGTACATTAAGCTTACCATGGAAATACCACTCCCATAAATATGGGGAATTAAAGTTTCTGAGCTCGAATCTAACAATCAATAATTCACTTTGGTCACCATTAACTTTAAACTCAATGCTTCTTTGTACTGAAAACATTTCATCATTAGTTAATTGTAACGATTTTAAATCGTACCTTATAGCCTGTTCTTCCGACTTCTTTCTCTTCCTGTACTTTTTCTGACGATCCTTTTTTATTATAATATTGGAGGGCGGACCTAAACTAAAACGAAACTTAAGTGTATTCTTTTAGTTTAGTATTCTGGCAACGAGGTGGCAGTGTTGCCAACTATTTCCAATGAAATACAAACTCACTTCATGATGACTGTATATTATGTCTGCTGAATTGTTTTCACTTTTAAATCCACATAAGAATATAACTCACATGCACATTGGTTGTCATTGTGTGACAATTCCCAGGTAGGGACTACCTTGAACTTAACAGGGGTGTTAAGTTCACCCCTTGAACTTAACAGGGGTGTCAGTAGACCTATTTTAGGGGGACTTCAGCCCCCCTACAATGTTTTTTATCCCCCTATGGATTTTAAATTTGCAGTAGTCAAACCGCTGATTAAAAAACCTGCTCTTGACCCCATAGTTCTTGAAAATTACAGGCCTATCTCCAAACTGCCTTTTCTTTCAAAAATTATTGAAAAGATAGTTCACAGTCAATTGATATCCTTTTTGGAAAAGGAAAATGTTATAGAGGTTTTGTAATCTTGTTTTAAATCCTTACACAACACTGATTCAGCCCTTTAAAAGTTTTTAATGACATATTCTTAGCTACTGACTCTGGCGACTGTGTCGTTCTTTTGTTATTAGATTTTATAGCTGCGTTTGATACAGTGCATCATGCCATTTTACTTTCTTGTTTGGAGCAGTGGGTGGGCCTCAGAGGTACAGCACTGGACTGGTTCAGGTCCTATTTGGCAGAACGAACCTTTTGTGTCTCGGTGACCTTGTGTTCCACTCCGCTCCTTTACTGTTTGGTGTCCAACAGGGTTCAGTTCTAGGCCCCTCCTCTTTTTTGTTGTATCTTCTCCCTCTTGGTTTTATACTGAGAAAACATGGCATTGCATTTCATTTTTATGCTGATGACTGTCAGTCTATGTCCCTCTAAAGAAAAAAGGCACATACTCTGTGCAGCCATTACGTCAATATCTCGATAACATTAACGCCTGGATGGCTCTTAACTTTTTAAAATTTAATAATAAGAAGACTGAGCTGATGTTTTTGGTAACCCTACTAGGACCCCCAATGTGGACCAGTATAAAAAGCAAGTTGTCAGGAACCTGGGGGTTAATGTGGACGCTGAGCTCAAGTTTGACAGTCAAATTAAGGCAGTTGTAAAATCAAGTTTCTTCCTGCTGAGGCAGCTGGCTAAAATAAACCCGATTCTTTCTCAGCAACACTTTGAGACCGTAATCCATGCCTTTGTGACCACCTGGCTAGATTACCGTAATGCACTTTAGAGAGAGGAGTAATACCGGTTCCATCAAATTGACAGGTCGGGTCAAAAGGTCACTTGGGGGCGGGGCTTGTGTAGGCGGGGCTTGGTTGTGGTGGCACGATGTGACATCACGGGAGCTGGGTTTATTTATTTATTTATTTATTATTTATTTGACTATTTATTTATTATTTATTTTTAATTATTTATTATTTTTAATTATTATTTATTATTATTATAAATTATTTATTTATTTTAAATTATTTATTTAATTATTATTTTTAAATTATATTGAGGAGAGTGCAATATTGAGGAGAGTGCTTATGAGTGTGTGTGTGTGTGTGTGTTATTTTAATAAGTTATTATTTTGTCTGGCGCCGCCGGGGCTGAGCGGGTGGGTTACCTGATGGAGCGTGAGCGTACGCTGTGTCTGGTGTTGCGGTACTGTGGTAAGGTCCCGGGCTTTGGAGAATCACCAAAGGACTTAGAACGCTGTGTCTGGTGCGGTACTGCGGTAAGGTCCCCATGGGCTTGGATAATCCTCGGAGAGAGCGATGCCGGAGAGGTGAGAGCCGTGCCGCTACGCGAGTCTGATGCCGGTTGCTATTAAATGTAATTAAATAATCATGTACACCTTCTTTAAAATAACAAGACTATATCCTAAATTCTTACACCCTTGCCTGATTCCACAGTTCCTAACCCCCACTTATGTGGCCCCCCTCCCACCCTTCCATGACTTGTGAGATAAGGAAAGCACACTTCCCAACCTTTGGTTGTGCACTTGTGCGCATGCTTGGGGTTTTGCTGTGTGTGTGTGTGTCTGTGTGTGTAGGTTGTTCATCTTGCGCCCAAAGTTAAGGTTATATTTTATACTACTTTAAAATAACACATTTTTGTTTGACTGTTTAACAAACACATCAAAATTTTTTATACATTTAAACATTAACAAAAGCTGTTAATGTGTTTTCTTTAAAATTTACAAGTCTATTTTGTGTGGTTTTTCACAATAAGACTCATGAACGACTAAGTTAGTATGTTTTGGGGTCTGTATACACATCGCGGTCCTATACTTTCACAGACCTAAAGTTAAACTCTAAAGCCCCTAACCACCGGTGTGTGTGTTTGTGTGTGTGTGTTTGTGCACATGAGCATGAATATACATTTACTGAAAAAACATATTTATTAAAATAACTAAGGCTTTATTCTGTCAATTTAAAAAAAAAATAATTCCAGCAGATAAATAGGATCGTTATAGTGAATCTGTAGTCTCCCTGCATAGTGGATGACTGCTGACACTGTTGAATTTGAACTATGTTTCATTAACTATCAAACAGTCTGCAGCTCCGTTACCATTGTCAACTTAGCATTGTACTCCAGCAAGCATCTCAGATCAAGCTTGTAGTTTATATACGCTGGGGCCGTGGGCACCTTGTAGGATGTCTTTATTAAAATAACTAAGACCTTATTCTTTAAAGTTTTTAATGTGTATTTGCAGCATGGTGCTAAATGCAGCTTACTGGTTCCTATTAAATATAATTAAATAATCATGTACACCTTCTTTAAAATAACAAGACTATATCCTAAATTCTTACACCCCTGCCTGATTCCACAGTTCCTACCCCACACTTATGTGGCCCCCCTCCCACCCTTCCATGACTTGTGAGATAAGAAAAGCAGACTTTTGCCTGCCTGGTCGGTCATTTCTAGCCGCTATTTAGGTTCTTCCTCAAATCCTGTTGCCTAAATGACTTATATCCCACTCATATTAATTTAAAATTTCGCTATAACAAAACAATCCTTATACATTTTAATAAAAAACGTGAACTATATATGTTTGGTGTTTTTTTGATTGAGCAAACTCTTTTGTGTTTTTGTGTGCGTGTCCGATACAACTGTAGTTTGTATCAACTTTTTTTTTGTTTGACCTCCAGGGTGTGTGTTTGTCCACATGCGCGTGAATAAACATTTACTGAAAAACATATTTATTAAAATAACTAAGACTTTATTCTGTCAAAGTTTTTAAAAATGTGTTTTGATGCATGTCACTAAATGCTGCTTAATAGTACCTAACCGGGAGTGCTCCCCCAGAGACAGTTGCTAGTCCATTTATTCTTTTAAAGACTACTGATTCCAATTTGGTGCCATATGCTTTTATCTTGTAGGCCGTAGGATAGCTCCATTTCTACCAGCTATAGGCCATGGTACGTCTGGGCTATTATGCTTAAATTCTTTATTAATTAGCGTTGGCTATGTGCTTTATAACACTGCTGATTCAGGTGTCTTCTAGATTTTCTCTTGACCGGTCAGCGCAGTCTCTCTCTCTCTTGTACGTAGAAAAAAAAAACAGAGAATACCTATTATTAGAATGTTATTTTTAATTTAATTTAATTTAATTAATTAGCGTTTTTATCACGCGAATAAAAGAAATAATATACTCACCGGGTAAGGCCTGGATGAACCTCTTTGGCTGGCAGGAAGGGTAAGACCTCGAAGATACTTGTGCCTCTACCCTAGGAGGAAAAGGCCCCCCCGCTCGCCGCAATATCAACCAGGTGCAGTCATATCGTTTCTCTATTAACCCATATCTGTACTGTCATGTATGAAAAACAGGATTTACTGGGAGACAAAGTGTCCAACTTGATGTATGGCCCGAGTCATTAGAGATGACCTTCAAAAGTATGGCTACATACGCTGATGTAATACAACGCTTGCGTGTCTTTACTAGATTATTTAATTGCAATTAACCAGGTGCACTCATATCGTGTCTCTATTAACCCATATCTGTACTTGTGCGAGGTCATATATGAAAAACAAAACTTCAAACAGATTTTATGTATGGCCCAAGTTGTTAGAGATGGCCTTCAAAAGTGTGGCCCCATACGCTGATGTAATACAAACGCTTGCGTGAGGAAGAAACACACATACACTGTCAAAACTACCGCCAAGCGTTTTTATTGGACGTCAGACCCTCCGCCTCCTCCTCTCATTCTTTGCTCCAACTTTATAATTTTCTCCCAGAGTCTCAGCCTCTCAGAGTTTCTCTCAGACTCGCGCAGCAGCACGGCTCTCAGCTCTCCGGCATCGCTCTCTCCGAGGATTATCCAAGCCCGTGGGGACCTTACCGCAGTACCGCACCAGACACAGCGTTCTAAGTCCTTTGGTGATTCTCCAAAGCCCGGGACCTTACCACAGTACCGCAACACCAGACACAGCTTACGCTCACGCTCCATCAGGTAACCCACCCCCGCTCAGCCCCGGCGGCGCCAGACAAAATAATAACTTATTAAAATAACACACACACACACACTCATAAGCACTCTCCTCAATATAATTTAAAAATAAAATAATAATTAAATAAATAATTTAAAATAAATAAATAATTTAAAATAAATAAATAATTTAAAATAAATAATTTATAATAATAATAAATAATAATTAAAAATAATAAATAATTTAAAATAAATAATAAATAAATAATAAATAAATAAATCCACAACTCACATCGTGCCACCACAACCAAGCCCCGCCTACACAAGCCCCGCCCCCAAGTGACCTTTTGACCCGACCTGTCAATTTGATGGAACCGGTATTACTCCTCTCTCTCTCACTTTATATAGGGATCAGTGCTTCATCTATCGTTCACCTCCAGAGGGTGCAAAATATTGCCGCTCGCCTTTTAACTGGCAATAGCTTCACTCCACTGGCTGCCCATTTCTTTTAGAATTCATTTTTAAATTCTTTTGTTTGCATTTAAAGCCCTCCACGGCCTGGCGCCGTCCTATCTCTGAGCTGCTACTGTCTTATACACTGACCCGCTCTCTCAGGTCAGCCAATCAGCTGCTCCTGGATGTCCCCAGGACTAAGCATAAACTTACAGGAGACCGTGCTTTTGCTGTAGTGGCTCCCAAAGTATGGAACGATCTGCCTGAAGAGATTAGACAGGCCTCTTCTCTGTCTGTTTTTAAATCACTTCTGAAAACCCATTTCTATACCCTGGCCTTTGCCGCCTTATGAGATGTTTACTTTCGCTTTTTTTTTAATTATTTTTGACTGTTTTAGTTAGTTATGTGTTCTTTTATATTGTTTTAATATGCACTCACCGGCCACTTTATTAGGTACACCTTGCTAGTACCAGGTTGGACCCCCTTTTGCCTTCAGAACTGCCTTAATCCTTCATGGCATAGATTCAACAAGGTACTGGAAACATTCCTCAGAGATATTGGTTTATATTGACATGATAGCATCACGCAGTTGCTGCAGATTTGTCGGCTGCACATCCATGATGAGAATCTCCCGTTCCACCACATCCCAAAGGTGCTCTATTGGATTGAGATCTGGTGACTGTGGAGGCCATTTGAGTACAGTGGTTGAGTACAGTATCAGATGATTCGAGCTTTATGACATGGTGCATTATCCTGCTGGAAGTAGCCATCAGAAGGTGGGTACACTGTGGTCATAAAGGGATGGGCATGGTCAGCAACAATACTCAGGTAGGCTGTGGCTTTGCAACAATGATCAATTAGTACTAAGGGGCCCAAAGTGTGCCAAGAAAATGTCCCCCACCCCATTACACCACCACCACTAGCCTGAACCATTGATACAAGGCAGGATGGATCCACGCTTTCATGTTGTTGACGCCAAAGTCTGACCCTACCATCCGAATGTTGCAGCAGAAATTGAGACTCATCAGACCAGGCAACATTTTTCCAATCTTCTATTGTCCAATTTCGGTGAGCCTGTGCGAATTGTAGCCTCAGTTTCCTGTTCTTTGCTGACAGGAGTGGCACCCGGTGTGGTCTTCTGCTGCTGTAGCCCATCTGCCTCAAGGTTCGACGTGTTGTGCGTTCGGAGATGCTCTTCTGCATACCTTGGTTGTAATGAGTGGTTATTGTTACTGTTACTGTTGCCTTTCTATCAGCTCGAACCACTCTGGCCATTCTCCTCTGATATCAACAAGGCATTTTCAACCACAGAACTGCCGCTCACTGGATGTTTTCCATTTTTCGGACCATTCTCTGTAAACCCTAGAGATGGTTGTGCGTGACAATCCCAGAGGATCAGTAGTTTCTGCAATACTCAGACCAGCCCGTCTGGCACCAACAACCATGCCACGTTCAAAGTCACTTAAATCACCTTTCTTCCCCATTCTGAGGCTCGGTTTGAACTACAGTGGTTCGTTTTGACCATATCAACATGCCTAAATGCATTGAGTTGCCACCATGTGATTGGTTGATCAGTAGTTTGCGTCAACGAGCAATTGGACAGGTGTGCCTAATAAAGTGGCCGGTGAGTGTAAGGTTAACAACAATTACATGGCTCTTCATTATGCTGTAGAATGCTCTGTTTATTTGAATGTCTTCCCAATGGTCTAAGGTTTGATAATTTTGAATGATTGTTGCTATGCATGACAATGTGTTGTCAAGGAACACTGACTTTTTGCCTCTGATAATACCACTGCAAATTGTCCATTCGCTTTTAGAAACCTTAAGTTCCGTTACTAATAAAGTTGCTAACAAAGTTCAGGTGTGCCTAATAAAGTGGCCGGTTAGTGTAGATGTGTTATTTATTATGTGTTTTATTGTATTCTTATTTTTATGTTGCTTTGTTGTTTTATCTATTTTTTTTTATTTACTGTACAGCACTTTGGTCCTGTACAGGTTGTTTAAAGTACTTTATAAATAAAGCTGGATTGGATTGATTTATCTGACACTATTAAGGATGAACTAACCACATGAAAGCTTCCTGAAGATCTGGAGAGATTAATGGACTTCAGATAGACAATCGCATTTACCAGCGTGAGAGGGAGCGACGAAGGAAGAGTTTTACCGTTCCAGTTACCGTCCCAATGGAGGCAGTTGCTGAGCCCATACAGGTGGACAGAACACAATTATCTCCAGCTGAGAGACAGTGTCATATGACCTCCAGGACATGTTTATACTGTGGGCAGAAGGGACATTCTGCTGCTTCATGTCCGGGAAAAAGACGCGCCCACCAGTGAATAAGAGGGCACTGGTGGGCGGGGCTACAGTAACAATCACTGGCCACCCTCATTGATTCGGGAGCGGAGACCAGTTTTGTCAGTTTGTCTAGTTTTACCGATTGCTCCGGTCTTGGACACTCCTCTCCCAGCTGTTCCTAGTTTCCCCTTGTGTTGGTGTGCTATATCTGGCAACTCGGTTTTCTGTTTTGTGCGAGATCTTCATGGTGTGCCCAGAGTTCAATGGTTTCTCTTGTTATCTACTTTCCTGTGTACCGACCTCTGCTTCGTATTCCAGACCCCGAGCCTCGCCTGCCCGCTTTTCACTACCGACGCCGATCGCCCGGCCCACGCCCCTTTTTTTGACTACGATCTTCACCTTCTCCTTCTGGACACCGTCACCGATCGCACAACTAACTGACTGATTTCTGCCTCCGCCCTCTGGACTCCGTCGCTGATCACCCGTCTCCCTGTGCCTTCATCCACCTTTCCCAACTCCGGGTCCGCAGAGTATATTAAGAAGCCAAATTCTATGCTGGTTGGGAGGAACACCGCCAGCTATGAGGTCCACAGAATAGTACAACATGAACAAAAAAAACACTAATAGGACTAAAGGCAGAGCCGTAACAGTGTGTGTGTGTGTGTGTGATGTATGTGTGTGTGACAGAGATAAGAAGTAAGAAAAGCAGTTAGTTCACATCTGTCTCGCAGTTCTGGCAAATATAACGGGCTCCTCCATCAGTGCAACAGCATGTTGGGATGGTCGCAACAATATGTTGCAACTGTCCCTACGCTGACATCCACAATAAAACTTCACAATAAACTGCTAGCTTGACACAATAGCTTTAACAAGTGGTAGCTATACCTGCTAGATAGTGGATACTGAAATAGCGATACCTCAGATACTAGATATTTATGTTCTAGAATCGATTCTCATATCAAAATATTGGTATTTTAGTAATTTGGGGTAAATGTGTAGTTTAACAGGAACACAGTGGAAAGTAACTATACTATCAAAATATATTGAATCTTACCTCTCAGACTGCTATCAGTATGTGAATTTAAACAGTGATTCCTCAGAACATGTCAAGGTCAAGGTCAATAGTTGGCTACTATTTTCACTGTACATGTTACCTTTAGGCCTAGTTATTCGTAAGCATGGAGTTAGCTTTCATTGTTTTGCAGATGATACACAATTATACACACGTTGCAGAGGCGGCATCACCTGAGGTGACTGTGTCGAACAGGTTTCAGGTTCTTCCAGCTTTAGAGCCGGAACGGACTGGGGAGGCAGGTGGGCACTTGGGCACTGAGGAGCCCCCTCCCCCCAGGAAGAGGGAGGTTGTGGTAGTGGGGGATTCCATTATTAGGGGAGTAGACAGTTATGTGTGCACGCGTGATAGAGGGTCCCGTACGGTGTCTTGCCTGCCTGGTGCCCAGGTAGGAGACCTTCCAGATCGTGTGGATAAGCTTTTGGCCCCAGCTGGGGTGGATCCAGTTGTCGTGGTGCATGTTGGCACCAACGACATAGGCAAGGGTAGAAGGGCTGTTCTGCAGGATAAATTTATAGAAGTTGCCAATAAGCTTAGAAGCAGAACGTCCATGGTGGTATTCTCCGAAATACTCCCCGTGCCACGTGCAAGTCAGGCTAAGTTAGCTGAGATAAGGAAATTAAATGCGTGGCTAAAAGGATGGTGTAGGAAAGAGGGGTTTAGGTTTATGGGGCATTGGAGGACCTTCTGGAACAGGTGGGACCTGTTCAAGCCGGATGGGTTGCACCTGAACCAGAGGGGAACCAGTGTATTGGGGAGGCGTATGTGTAGAGTAGTTGAGGAATGTTTAAACTAGGGACTGGGGGGGCAGGGAGGTTAGTTAACTATGTCAGTGGGGGGAAACGGAAAGCCCCAAATAATCATATTGTAAGTGGGCACCGTAATAGGCCTACCCTTTGTTGTCTGTATTTAAACGCCAGAAGTATTAGGAATAAAATTCATGATTTAGAGGCTTTTATCTCATCGGACTCTTATGATATTATAGGAGTAACTGAAACGTGGTTGAGTGATAGGGATGGACAAGAATATAATATGGATGGTTACACGTTGTTCCGTAAGGATCGTATAGGAAAAAAGGGAGGTGGTGTTGCAGTATATGTAAAGGAAAACTTGCAGGCAAGGGAACTTACTGATATAAATAAAACTACGGAAGCAATATGGGTAAAATTAGATGCTAAAAACTCAAATAGCCTAATTGTCGGTGTTTGTTACAGAATACCTAATATAGCTGCTGAGGAAAGCAGATTGTTATACAGTGATATTAGGACTATGAGCAATAAAAATGATGTGGTAGTTATGGGTGATTTTAATCTACCAGGAATGCAGTGGGACATTGTCACTGGCTCTTCAGAAAATGAACTGGAGATGGTGGAATTAGTACAGGATTGTTTTTTTACTCAGTTTGTTAACACCCCTACCAGGGGAGATGCCATTCTTGATCTTGTTCTCTCTAATAACCAGCACAGGATTGGTAAATTAGACGTTTTAGAACCACTTGACAGTAGCGATCATAACATGGTCAAATTTGAGGTTAAGTTTAGTGTTCGAAGAGCTAAGTCCAAATCAAAAATATATAATGTTAGGAAGGCTGACTTTAAGTGTATGAGACTAAAACTAGAAACTGTGAACTGGATGGAGTTAAATAACAAAACTGTTGAAGAGGCCTGGGAATTTTTTAAAAGCACATTATTGCAAGTGCAAGAGGACTTCATACCTGTTTCCAGCAAGAATAAATCTAGGAAATTGCAACCTAGGTGGTTTACTAGGGAAATAAAGCATAAAGTAAGGAGGAAAAGGGCTTTGTTCCAGCAATGGAAAATAACTGACGATGACAGAATTAAGCAGGAATATCTAAGTCTACAGACTGAGTTAAAAAATGATATTAGACGAGCGAAAAGAAATGTCGAAAGGATGGTTGCATTGGAAGCTAAGGATGACGTTAAAAGTTTCTTCCAGTATTTTAACTCTAAAAGAGCTCTAAAACCTGAAATTACTAATCTGCAGGATAGTAAGGGTCTTATAATAGTAAACGACATTGATATAGTAAATGAGTTCAATGATAGTTTTGCACGGGTATTCACTGTTGAGGACCTTAGTAATTTACCAGTTATTACCTATCCAGCATTGTCTATAGCTAATATATATATAACTGAAGCAGATGTTTTGCAAAGCCTAGCTAAGCTCAAAATAAATAAATCACAGGGTCCTGATGGCATCTTACCTATAGTGTTAAAAGAGATGAGGGATATTATTTGCCGACCCTTAACTTTACTGTTTCAAAAATCCTTATCTGAAGGTGTGGTACCTTCTGATTGGAAGCACGCCTTCATAACGGCTATTTTTAAAAAAGGGGATAGAAGTAATTTGTCTAACTATAGGCCAATCAGTCTAACTTGTATAACTGGTAAAGTTATGGAGGCTATAATCAAAGAGAAAATGGTAGATTACCTGGACTCTAATAACACTTTGCGGGATAGCCAGCATGGATTTAGGAGAGGTAGATCCTGTTTAACAAATCTGTTGGAGTTTTTTGAGGAAGCTACTCAGGAAGTTGATGATAAGAAGGCCTATGATGTCATCTACTTAGATTTCCAAAAGGCTTTTGATGTTGTCCCCCACAAGAGGCTCCTACTTAAACTCAAAGCGACAGGTATTTTAGGTACCGTAGCGACCTGGATTGATAACTGGTTAACAGATAGGAAACAGCGAGTAGTTATAAGAGGCACAATGTCAAAGTGGGCTTGCGTTCATAGTGGGGTACCGCAGGGTTCGATTTTAGGACCACTATTGTTCCTAATTTACATAAATGATATGGATACCAATATATACAGTAAACTGGTGAAATTTGCAGATGACACCAAGTTGGGTGGTGTAGCAGATACTGAATTAGTGGCTCAGCAGCTACAGCGGGATCTTGATTTAATTAGTGACTGGGCCGATACCTGGCAGATGAAATTTAACGTCGATAAATGTAAGGTACTCCATCTAGGGAGCAGAAATATAAAGTACAGGTATTTCATGGGTGTCACTGAAATAAAGGTAGCTGATCATGAGAAAGACCTTGGTGTGTATGTTGATGCTTCCATGTCCCATTCTCGCCAGTGTGGGGAAGCAATAAAAAAGGCCAATAGGATGTTGGGGTATATCTCCAGGTGTGTGGAGTTTAAGTCAAGGGAGGTAATGCTAAGATTATACAATTCCTTGGTGAGACCTCACCTAGAATATTGTGTGCAGGTTTGGTCACCATATCTTAAAAAGGACATTGTGGCCTTAGAAATGGTGCAGCGTAGGGCCACAAAAATGATTCCTGGTCTTAGAGGAATGTCATACGAGGAACGGTTACTTGAGCTAAATCTGTTCAGTCTCAAGCAAAGGAGACTGAGGGGGGACATGATCCAGGTATATAAGATTCTAACAGGTTTGGATGCTGTTCAACCAAATAGTTACTTCAGCATTAGTTTAAATACACGAACTCGTGGCCATAGGTGGAAATTAGCGGGAGAACACTTCAAGCTGGATTTAAGGAAGCACTTCTTTACACAGCGTGTAGTCAGAGTATGGAATACCCTTCCTGATAATGTAGTGCAAGCTGAATCCTTGGGTTCCTTTAAATCAGAGCTAGATAAGATTTTAACGACTCTGAGCTATTAGTTTAGTTCTCCCCAAGCGAGCTTGATGGGCCGAATGGCCTCCTCTCGTTTGTATAGTTCTTATGTTCTTATGTTCTTATATATATCAGCCAAACCAAAAGATAGACAGCAACTTCAGAGAATGGAAGAATGTTTAATTCACATCAAAAAGTGGATGTCAGACAACTTCCTCCAGTTAAACCTAAACAAGACTGAGGTTCTTCTTACTGGCACTAAAGCCACCAGAAGTAAACTATCGGACATCATAGTCAATCTGGATGGACTATCTACTGTATTACACCAAGTACTGCTGTTAAAAACCTTGGTGTTATTCTAGACTCTGATCTTTTGTTTGATGTACATGCTGCTAACATTAGCCGTACCGCTTACTTTCGCCTGTGTAATATTGCCAAGTTAAGAAACACGCTCTCCTTTCAAGATGCAGAGAAATTGGTTCATGCGTTTATTACCTCTAGGCTCGATTACTGTAATGTCTTATTCTCCGGCTGTCCAAAGAGGTCATTAAAGAAACTTCAACTAGTCCAGAATGCAGCAGCCAGAGTCCTCACCAAAACTAAAAAATATGATCATATTACCCCAATTTTATCTTCACTGTATTGGCTGCCAGTTAGATTTCGTGTTGACTACAAAACACTGCTCTTAACGTATAAAGCTGTAAATGGTCTTGCACCACAGTATGTGAGTGACCTCATTTGCAACTACATTCCGAATCATACGCTTAGATCAAAAGATGCAGGTCTTCTATCCGTACCCAGAATAAAGAATGCTACTTTTGGGGGGAAAGCATTTGCTCATAAATCACCACAGTTATGGAATAAACTTCCTATTAGTGTTCGGAACTCAGACACAATCTCTGCTTTTACGTCAAGGCTTAAGACGTACCTCTTTAGTCAGTCATTTGGATAGGAAAATCCCCTTTTCTAAGGTGAAGGGAAATCTGGAGGTTCATAGTCATTTTAGTCTGTCTACTAGGCTTAGGTTTTTGGGTTGATGTTTAAGCAACGGGAGTATCCTGCATTGTTAAAACTACGGAATCCCCGTTTGTTCAAATTTACATTCATAAATATGGTTATGAAATAAGTAATGAAATAAATATATACTACAAAAAATAGCTGCATGAGTTCAGCTTGGAGTAATATGTGTGTTCCAGAGATCACCTGGCATTCAGTAGGCTTAGATTTAGTCAGGTAAAGTCACTTGTAGAGTAGATCATTTAGAGTAGATTGCATAGGCTAGGTGTCACTAAAATATAGAGTACTTGGAATAAAACAGCCATTGTGGGCTTTTAAAAATAAAAATACAGCTGAAAAAAATTTCATAGATAAGACAGATAGATAATAACATCTATAAAATATTTCTCAGTTGTATTATTTTCAATCAGTCTTATTTGTTTTGACAGATGGTCATCTGGATATTTTTAAATCTAGGTACTGACAAACTTATGCAATTATTGTGGCATTTGTTTATTTAATTTTATATTTTACTGGCAATTTCAATTTGAGTCACAGAGCAATCTATATAAAACAGCAAGTGTATGCAAACTATCAGTTTCTTCCTCCTTGTTGTAGGCTATTTTTAGAGTCTGCATATATAGCTGAATAAGATTAAGCATTCAGTGCAGTGTAGCCCATCATTTGTTTTGCCACTGTGTATTTTATATTGTTTGTAGATGATTCCCCAAGAGCAGCAATAAGATGTTTGGGAGCTTCTGTCTATAGTGGTGAACCAAGGTTTCCAGGGATTTGTGAGAGCTCTTCAACCAAAATATAAACTCCCAGCAAAGAAAAAAACTGACAGAGATTCATCTGGTAAATATGTTTGATGAATGTAAAGGCAAAGTAAGGGTATTTTTGCAAAGTGCTTCTAATGTCGTACTTACCAATGAAATGTGAACTTCGGTGTCCACAGAGGCATATTTGACCGTAACATCTTGTTGCAAACTGGCAAATGAGGGAATTTGTTTTGGAAACCCACACTTTCCATGGCAGCATACAGCAGATAATACCAGCTTAGCGCTTAAGCAAATTAAGCAGTCGTGACAGACAATGGTGCAAATATGGTTGCTGCAGTGCACAAGGCTGGTGGAGGCATCATCCATGTTTTGCACATACATAGAATTTAGTTGTAAAGGACAGTGTAAGAGCTGTCCCAGAAGTGGTGCAGGAAAAATGCAGTGCGATTGCATCCTTTTTTCACCACAGCACAAAGGCCACAGAGAAGCTTGGGGATACAGATGCTCCTCTACTTGCAAACGAGATACGTTCCGAATGGCCAATCGTACAGTAGCTTGAAATATTCATAGTCATTATTCAACATCATTTTAAGGGTATATGCAAGTACAAAGAACTAGGATGCTGGGAGTATGCATGCTACGCTGCTGCGCAGCAGGAGTAGCGGCTAAAAGTCGTACTACGTGTAATAAGAAAAATAAAATAATGTTGCGGACAGGAAAAAGGAGCCCAATGAACACAATTTGCACTTACAGTCCTCTTCGTTCGTATGTCTAAAAGTTCGTAAGTTGAAAGTTCGTAAGAGGAGCGTCTGTATTCAATTTTAAGTTGAAAGTGGCAGAACACAAGCTAATTCAGTCAGCAGATACCTGCTGGAACTCTCTCTTTTACATGCTGGAGAGGCTCTGTGAGCAAAATGAAGCTATGACCACAGCCCTCTGCCTTTTAGGGAAAAATGCACTGTGCTTAAATGTGGGAATATTATCCCTCATCAAGCAAACAGTTGATGCACTACGGTCATCTGAAGAAGTAACATGGGAAGTTTCATCTGAAAAACATGTTTCAGTCTCCAAAGTGATTCCACTCGTGTCACTCATTCAGGGCCTGATCATCGCTGGAACCATTGTAGTTTAAACCATGGTAGTTCAAGCTAATGTGGTTCAAACTACTGTGGTACGACGGTTTTAGGAAACAGTCGTATTTCGGATGTTGGTTAGTTTGAACTACCATAGTACGATGCATCGTTAATGCTAACTTCCGTCGTTGTTTGGGAAACGCACCCCGGATGAATCATTAGAGGAATCGGAGGTGTACCATTCCAGTTCTTCGCAACACTAACAACCGGTTCCAAACCATACCATTATCCCTCCTCAGCAAACTTTACGGTTGGCACAATGCAATTAGGCAGGTAACATTCTCCTGGTATAAACCAAACGTAGAAACATCTATCAAACTGCCAGACAGAGAAGTGTGATTTGTCACTCCACAAAACACATTTCCACTGCTTCAGAGTACTGTGGTGGCGTGCTTTACACCACTCCATCTGACGCTTGGCATTGTGCTTACCGATGTGAGGCTTGCATGCAGCTGTTTGGCGATGGAAGCTCATTCCATGAAGCTCCTGGAGCAGTTTTGTGCTGGGTTTAATTCCAGAGGACATTTGGAACTGCAGTTATTGAGTTAACAGAATATAAACACTTCCACTTCCACTTCCACTTTAATACCACTTATAATTGACCAAAGAATTTCAAACAGGGAAGAAATTTCATGAACTAACTTATTGCAAAGGTGGCATCCTATGACAGTACCATACTAGAATTCACTGAGGTCTTCAGAAGAACCCATTCTTTCACAAATGTGTGTAAACCAGACTGCATGGCTAGCTGTTTGATTTTATACACCTGTTGCAACGGGTCTGAATTCAGTGATTAAGAGGTGTGTCCCAGTACCTTAATACTTATAGTGTATGTTTCCAGTCTGCACTATATTGGTAATTTTTATAGTTTTCCATAATAAAACTGAAAATTGGAATGATAGCTGCAGCACTTCTCACAAACAGTGGGCCACTGAGAGTCATCCAAGAAACGTTATGAGCACTAATTGTTGACTGAATTTATAAAATTGTTTTAAGTTCAACCTTATATGAAATGTTAAGTAAATAGTAGTATGTGCCCTAGGTTTAGCATTTAGAGTCAAATTGCTACTCCCTTGTTGCTAATTAACTTTATTGGCTGCAGAATATTGTCTCACATTTGCTAATGTACTGCAGTTAATAAGCAAATCATAACCATGTCATTTTTGACTCAACTTAAATGTGTTGAACATTTTGAATCGATTCGACAAGATATAAATGGTTTGAATTTTATGCATCAAATGTATGTATTAGAACAGAAAAATGGAGATTCATTTGTAACTTGGACAAAAATTTATTCAGTGCAAATATAACATGAAGACATGATGCTGAGTGATTGAAATGTAAAGTAAATAAAAGGTTTTTTAGGAAAGCCGAAGAAAAATAAATGTACAAATAATTTAGTGCAAAATAATATAGTTTCCAAAAATTAAAATACAATTAAAATATGTACCACATCTTTAAAGGCAGGGGTCCTCAACCCTGCTCCTGTAAATTTACCACCCAGCAGAGCTTAGTTAAATCCCTAATTTAACACACCTGACACTAATAATCAAGTTATTTAATAGCATCTCAGTCTTAGAGCCAAGCTAAAGACAAACCGAATGGATCATGACAACTGATGAACTACCTAAAGGCCTTCTTGTAGGCCTTCTTGTAGGCCTTCTACAAAGGTCTGTTTTAGCCTCCTCACTTGAATGGTGAAGTAACACCTCATAGCAGAGAACAGAACTCCTCTCTAAGTGTCATCTGTAATTATGTGAGGGTTCCGACAAGTTACCCCGGTAAGCCAGTAACCCCGCTTCGTAGTACAGGCCACTGGACTATGAAGGTCAGGTTGGGCCTGCTGGTAAGATGTACGCTCTATTTGTTTTTGCAACACCATGGCTATTCTGTCTGGAGGGAGATTAGGAGATCTCCAGTAGAGCCATTTATGACAGTATGCTACTTAATGTAATGAACAATAAAATCACTATAAGATTAAATGAGCGAATTTCTTTGTCCTGTATTACAGAATGGATAAATAAATACAGCAAAGGATAACAGGTAGAAATAAACCCAACAAGGAATAACATAAGTTAAAGTAGGCAATAAGTATGTATAAAAGCAATACAATTTTACTAAACTAAAAAAAAAAATCTGCACGTGTGTATTGCTCATTAAACTGAAGAATAAAAGGTCATTGTGCTTCATCTTTGCTATTAATGTCAGAAGGGTCAAACCAATGATAAACATATGAATTATTAAATGTAAAAAGGCTGTCTATAAATAACAAATTCAAACTTAGATATAGTCAGGTATTTCCCCCCGGTGGGTCTATATCTTAAATTGTGAGACGTGAGTTTTAAGAGATGTATGCTTTTGCATTTGGACATTTACATTTATGTAGGACACCTGGCCATTACACCCACAGAAACTTTTATTACATCCCATTCTAAATCCATAGGCATCAATATGGAGCTGGTCCCCCCTTCGCAGTAATAACAGCTGCCACTCCACAGTCAAAAGCAGCATATAAGTGAGGCAAATAGCACATTACAATCATACATTTGTCAAATGAAAATATAGCAATATTATTATTTAAAAACCATCAGCAATTTACTAAGAGA
This sequence comes from Brienomyrus brachyistius, assembly GCF_023856365.1. Lineage (NCBI taxonomy): Eukaryota > Metazoa > Chordata > Actinopteri > Osteoglossiformes > Mormyridae > Brienomyrus > Brienomyrus brachyistius. Next base: position 1,429,498 of record NC_064554.1, read on the forward strand.
TTGGGGAATTACAGTGTAGCACTGTTGTGCTATTCTGGATTATAAATTTAATTATTATAAAATTTAACACTCGGAAACAATGTGCAGCAATTTAAACATGGAGACACTGGTTTGTACTGATGAATGCATTTCCCACACACACACGCACACACAATCTGCTAGTTGTACAGTACAGTATAAAAAATTCACAAAAACCCTGTGAAATAACTTGAATGAGAGGGAAACATATGCTCTTCTCAGATCTACATTTCATTCAGGTATGCATAATTTCACAGGATCTGGGTTTACACTCCTCAACAAAACAGTCCTGTTAAACAGCATGTGTAGATCCTTGAGATCTAGAAACATTCAAGGAAATCCAACAATTCTGTTAAATCTTTGTCCTTGTTCTGTACAAAGTCCTCTGTACTTTTGTCAATCCTTGCAAGGCCCATCTCATCCAGTAGTTTCAAATACTCCTCTTCAGACTGCAAGAAATAAACAATAATAGATACTTTATCGATCCCTGTGGCGAAATTATCTTTATGCCTCCCCCAACTTGCTTTTTGTAGGAAGAATAAGCTGGCCACGAAGGGCAGCCACCTGTTGCGGCACCCAGGGAGCTGGGGGTTAAGGGCCTTGCTCAAGGACCCGCACACGTGCCAAGGCCAGGCTCGAACCTGTGACCTTCCGATCACAGGCATACAGTCTTAGCCTACTGGGCCATGTGCTGCCCCCTGATCAACAAATACCTGATCAGCTCAGCGGCCACAACATCTTTTAAAAGAGGAGATATTGTGGATAAACAGGGTAAGATGTCAGTGAAATGGTGGTACTTTTTGCAGTTTGAAGTCCAACATCTTTATTAAACATAAATATATGCTAAATTGATACATATTACTAGCTTTGTGTATCACACTATGCCCAATTAGTATTTTAGGCAGACTACTAATCTGCCTACTAATTTTGTCCTGGGTATGACGTTAAACTGCATCCGGCCTTGCAAGTGGTCCTCCAACATGCAGGGAAATAATTTTTTCTGGGTGTTGGTATTCCAGCCACCATAAAACAACTCACAGCTGCTCAATACAAAAAAAGCATGATACTCTTCTGCTCTTCGCGGGAGTAGCTCTGCTGCAGCTGCCCACAGGAAGGCTGCACGCATCATGAAGGGGATGGGGGAAAACCTTCGGGAGCCCCATCCCTGGATGAGTCGAAACTGTCGGAGAACTAATAGGGTCAGGCCTGTTGGGGATCAGGGCTGGTGTGGTGCTGAGGTGTCACCTGCTGCATGGCGGCACTTGGGTCCCAGTTTGAGACGACCCATCCGGGTGGGCACATGGAACATCTTGTCTCGCCGGCAAGATGACCATGTTCCTCTGCTGTCGGGGAAGCTTCATAAACTCCGTGTTACGGTGGCAGCACTCTCTGAGGTACGCAGACCGGGGAGTGGCCAGATCTCTGTAGGTGGGTATACCTCCTTTTGGTCTTGTCGGTCTGATGGCTGCCATACTCAGGGAGTAGCTGTTGCCGTAGCGGATCGACTCCTTCCCACAGTGTCTGACGTCACTCCTTTCAATGAGCATATTATGAGACTCAGGCTAAGGCAATCCTTGGGTGTCTTGTCTGCTGTCTCAGTGTATGCTCCGACCGTGGTGAGTGATGTCTCGTTGAGGGAGACATTTTACTTGCAACTTCGCTCGGTGGTTGAAGGGTGTCCACAAGGTGACACACCTCTGGTCATGGGTGACTTCAATGCTGAACTGGCACTGACAGGGCTGGATACAAGGATTGTGTATGTCGTCATGGGTCTGGAGACCGTGGTAAAAGTGGCTCCATGTTCCTTGACTCTGCAAAAGGTCAGGGATTGCGAGTCGCTGGATCCTGGTTCCAACACCCTGAGCCACATTGTTGGACTTGCTACTCCAGTACTGGTGGTGCGGCGAAGATCGATCGATCACATCCTTGTGGGCAGACGCTGTAGGCTCCTGCAAAACTGCAGGGCTTACAGAAGTGCCCAGTTTGTGAATTCTGACCACAGACCTGTTGTTGCTACTCTGAAGATTCAGCTTAGATCCAGTAGGCTACCACCTACTAGGAGAATGAGGCTGGACTTAGCCAGACTCCAAGATCAAGCTGTTTCTGATGAGTTTGCATGCAATTTGTGTAAAGAACTTGCAAACTTGGGTGCGACTGCTGACTATAATGTAATGTAGGAGACCTTCCGTAAGGTGTTTCATCTCGCAGGGCACCCTGGATATTATCAAGAGGAGTCACAGAACATGACTTGGTGGCAACTCCAGTCTGTACCAGGAACTGAGAAGAACAGCTATGAGGGCTCTGAAAGCAGATAAGGAGGTGTTTGATTCTGGAAGCTGACCCTCTAATCAGCTCTGAACCACCGAATCTCACTGAGGTTGAACGAGTGGTGAATCAGCTGGGGGGTAGAGAAGGCGGCAGGGATCTGTGGTATCCATGGGGAACTTCTCCAAGCTGGTGGTAAGGCTGTTCTCCTGTCATTGCAGGCAAACTATGCTTCCATTTGGGAGTCAGGCATCATCCCAACTGACTGAAAAACAGGACTTGTGGTCCCTATCTGGAAAGGGAAGGGTGATCCCCTGGATTGCGGCAACTACACGGGGGTAACACTGCTGTTAGGGTTGGGTAAGGTCCTTGCTAGGGTCATCCTTAACAGGATCCGTGAATACTTGCTTGTCTGTCAGCAACCGGAGCAGTCTGGTTTTATGCCGAAGATATCCTTGCACTGAGGGTTCTCATCAAGCCCAACCCGAATTTCGGCAGAGGTTCTTTGCAGCCTTTGTTGATTTTCGTAAAGCATCCGACTCAGTTGATCCAGTTGCCCTGTGGGACATCCTGAGACTTTGCGTGATCCCCCCCCCCCCCCGAAGTTGCTGGACATCATGACTGGCCTATACACTGGTACTGTGCAGAGTGGAGGGAGAACCTCTGCATTCTTCCCAGTTGATTCTGGGGTTTGCCAGGGGCAGGGCTGGACTGGTAATCTGGCATACCGGGCAAATGCCCGGTGGGCCGACGCACTTAGGGGCTGGTCGATATAATATGAATTTTTTTTTTTTTTAATTGGCCAAAGACCGGCCCATAAAGCAGGGACATCGGCCCATTGATTCATTTTCCATGACACTGGGCTGGCCTAATCATCTCTTAACAGGCTCCACCCCTCCCCCTCTGTTTCTTGTCAGATGCAGTCAGTGGCAGTGTTGCCAACTTAGCGACTTTGTCGCTAGATTTAGCGACTTAATTTTTCTTATTTATTTCTTTTTTCTTATTATTTCATTGCAGAAGATGTAACTGCTGGTTAAGTTTCGTTGTGTTGTCTGGCAGAAAATATATAACGCAATTGATAGTTTTATATTGGACATGTGAGGAAGGATTAGGGAAAACACACATAATGCAAATACGACGTAATTACGTCATCAATATGCAAATATACGCATGACGTCATCTAGCGACATTTGGCGACTTTTCGAGCAGACTTTAGGTACTTTCCATTGAAAATAGTTGGCAACACTGGTCCATGGCACTTAGTTCTCAGCTTTGTAGGGATTTTTGGGAATGGAACAGTAGATATGCATATCTACAGGGACCGCAACGATGGTATACTTGTTGGTTGTGTCCGACCGATTGTGGTGGGCCGGTCTAAGCGAAAATGCCAGGGCCCTTTTTTTGTCCCAGTCCAGCCCTGGCCAGGGGTGTGTTCTTGCTCCTACTCTGTTCAATATTGTATGGACTGGGTGTTGGGCAGGGTCGTGGGGTCCAGTAGCTGTGGGGCATCCATTGATGAAGAAAGATTTACTGATCTTGACTTTGCCGATGATGCTGTGATCTTAGCCAATGGAGGCTCGAGACTGAGCAAGGAGTCTGAGTGTCTGGGACTGTGGGTGTACTAGTTACAGACCAAGATCCAGGTATTTAATGATTTCTTGGGCACAGCCATCAGTAATGTGTCTGTTTGTGTGGAGAATGTCGACCTTGTCGAGAGATTTACATACCAGGGCAGCGACATTCATGACTGGTGACTCTTCTTATGAAGTCAGCAGACGGACTGGAAGACCATGGGGGATCATGAGATCGGGGGAAAGGGGTGTGTGGCATTCCCGATATCTTTGTAAGAGAACAAAGGTCCAAGTCTTTAGAGTCCTGGTGCTCCCTGTCTTGTTGTATGACTGTGAGACATGGATGCTATCCAGTGAGTTGAGAGAGGGACTGGACTCCTTCGATACTGTATCTCTTCGGAGAATCCTTGGGTACCGCTGGTTTGACTTTGTGTCGAATGAGCAGTTACTAGAGAAGCCCTGAATGAGGCACATTACCTGCATTTCAAGGGAGCGTCAGTTACGGCACTGCGGCCATGTGGCACGTTTCCCTGTGGGTTATCCGGCTCGCAGGATCCTCATTACTGAGGACCCAAGCGGCTGAACCAGGTCCAGGGGATGCCCACATAACACCTGGTTTCGGAAGATGGATGGCCATTTCCAGAGGGTGGGATTGGACCGTGTATCTTCCTGGGGAATCGCTGGCCAGGATCCCGAGGAGTTTCGCTGTGTGGTGGGTGCGACAACGCGCTATACCAGCGCACGCTCCCTGACCTGACCTGACTTATCTGCTAATCAAATTGTGTGCATAAGTAAATACCCATATAGAACCAAAAAGCGAGTTTATGTACAAATTTTTAAACCTGTCATCTAAAGCTTTATAAACACATTACATTTGTCTACACAAATTTGTGTCTGCTGCCAACTCACGGCAATGCCACCAACTTATACGACACACTATTGGGAACAAAAAAGTCCTGTTTGACTATCGTTCATTATTTTGGCTAAATTTCATCTGCTTTTTTGTTTAACAGAGTGATAATGTGATACTTGACTGACATCTCACAAGCACAGTATCACGCACAAATATATCCAATTCCAATGCGATATCGTGCAGCCCTAATATCTAGTATTCTGCTTAAAAAGTAGTCCTGTCTGATAAGGCTGTTAATAAAATGGATGGTTTTCAAAAATAAATTTCTGTATGATCATTATACATCACCTCTGGTGCAGTGTACTGTCCATATTTGTAGCTCTCGATGGGAGGAAATGTCGCACCCTTCTTGAAGAAGTCTTTCAAACTATCGGCTATAAGATGCAGGACCTCATTCTCATAGAAGTAGACTTTGCCCTGGCTGTCTACCAGCACGATGAGCTGCAGTCCCTCTGCCAAAGACGGGAAGTTATCAATGGCACCAATGACGACCATCTCCGTTGGCTCAGGAAGGTACAGCTCACTCCAGCTCTCCAGCATCTCATCTCTTCCCCAGTAGACAGTTCCATCCAGATCTGTGATTCTGACTGCATAGTCTTTTGGTTCCTTTAATTTGATTTCAAAGCCACTGTATTTCTTCACTAGCTCAGGAAGGTCCTTCGAGTCTCTGACTGTAAACAGAAGCCTTGTTAGTGAAGGAAGAAACAAGCACTGCTACCGAAATAGGTGAGAAGTGAGATGAGCTGTCAATCACTGTCTAGTTTAATCCAGTACAGATTAGGTTAAAATCGAGTGGAGTGTCAGCACATGGTAAATCCTATCCAATATCACATTTGACTGTGTGCAACAAGGAGAAAATTAGCTTACATGTGTACAAACCACAGATCACCAACAGTCTCCATCTTGCTCATTACTTACTCTATGAAGCCCACTTGTAAAGTCTCGCACCAACATAGTTTCAGCAAAATGATTTACTGAACCACAAAATAATTAATGTGATACAGTGCAGACATACACTGGGTATTGAAAGGCAGCTGAAATACTAATAAAGTGCAGTGCTTTACCCCCCCAACCCCAAACAAGGTACCTCTGTGTACAGGTTTTGACAATCAATCTGGATATGAAGGGTGATCTCCTGCATGTGTCAAGAGCCTGAGAACTGTCCTTTATTTATATTTGAGCTGCTTTTCAATACCCAGTGTATGTCTGCTCTGTATTACAAGAGTTACCTTGCTTTTCAATCATCATTTTGCTGCAACTATGCTGGTGCAAGACATTGCCAGTGGTCTCCTTAGACTTACTCTGCTTGCAGAATTCTTCCACCAATTTATGGACATCATACTCTTCATGCTTCCCATTTTTCTGTGTGTTTTGCCTAAAATGAAAATATAAAAATGATTATATGCTTGTAGTCAGGACACCTATATAACATCTCATAAATTGTTAGATATACAAATACGAGGATTTTACAGACTGCAAAACAATGCAGCACTATTATCTCCATCAGGGACCAAACAATTTATGAGCATATTACTGTATGTAACACTGTGCACCCAGTGAAGTCTAGCATACAGCCCAGCCTCATGCCCTGTGCCGTCTGACATTCCCCATCTCCCCTCCCACCCTGATCAGGATAAAAAAGCAGGAAGAGGGAAAAGTGTACAAAATTCAAGTATGATTTCATGTCAATCCCACCTTGCTTAAAACATTCAGAACAACACGATTTCAAGCAATAGCAGGAAATAAGAAGTTTCCCCATAATAACATTTATAAGCCGCTTAGGATGACCATGGTACTGTATTACTGGTAAAACTCTTTTAATTTACCTTTTATTGTGATTGTAGTCAGATGAATATCCATTTCCAGCTTTCAGGCATGTGATCATTTCAAATGGCATTTACAGACAGTAGAGCTCAGTGTAGTTTTATATAATATATAAATTATGTATATAATATATAAAACTGTACTGTAGTTTCACTGACTCCAAACGGCTTGGTTTGATACCTTTGCTGGTATGATTCTGAAGCACAAAAATGCAAACTTCTTTCTAATGGTACAGCAAGTAATACACTATGCAGATTCCCTTGTGCAGGCTTGTTATCAAATCCAGTTCACCATACTGAACTTTGTATAGCTGGCATAACACTGAAAAAAGTGGCAAATCTGCTGGCTTGATGTCCTATGGGAAAAAGCATAGAGATATCATCAGTGTCCAGGTATGTGCAAACAACATTTACATACAAGTAACTACTTTGGTACAGAGCACCCATGAAACAAGAAGTAGTAAATAATAAATCTTTTATTTGCCATTCCCACAAGCGCAAGTACACTGGAATGCCTCTCTTCGCCTACCACATCATGCTTTCCATAGTTTGGGGGGGTCTCAGTGCAGGGTCAGCCATCGTGTGGTGCCCCTGGAGCTGGGGGGTAAAGGGCCTTGCTCAAGGGGCCACAGACATGTGACTGTTCTGCTGAGGCCAAGGCTCGAACCGGCGATCTTCTGATCACAGGCACAGAGACTTAGCCCGCTGAGCCACTCACTGCCCCCAGTAAACACATACAATACACACATTTGGAAATCAAAGCCATCATAAAGCCACATGCATAAAATAATTTTAATTGAAATAAGGATTATAGATAGAGATCAATACATAAAAAAATGTATTACAGCCAATCACAAAACCGCTAAAAATGCAGAGAAACAATGACAGGAAGAAAAAAAAATAACTGCGTTCTAAACAAGGGAAGTAACATCAAAATTAAAAATGTTGGAGAAATCCCATATAGATATCTACTCAAAATAAGAGAAAAGCCAAAATAGATCTTGAGATTTTAGTTGGTCGTGGCTGAGCATCTTGAAGGTCCTCCAAAGGTCTGGCAGAAGCAAATCAGATGTAAGATGGGGAAAAAATCTCCTGGTCTACAGAAGAAATCAAACATGAAGCAGGTGGTGTTATCAGCAAAGGTGGTTTTGTACATCACACATAACCAAAAACTGATATCACTTCTACTGCATGTGGGTCTTCAATCCACAAAAAAGGGGTAAGTCAAACTTTCTCTTGCCATTTGGATGAAAGTTGTAAGAAACTAGAAGGAAGGGGATGATTCCATTGCTATAGAGCAGGGGTCACCAACCTTTTTGAAAGAGCTACTTCACAGGTACTGAGCCATACAAAGGGCTACCAGATTGATACACTCCTCTTAAATCATGTATAATAAACATGTTTTAAATGCGTTTTTTTTAGATATATTCATTTTCAAATCTATATAAATGCAAATGTGATTAAAGAATAGCAACAGGATAAAATTTTATTTTTGCCCACAGGCACCATGTTGGTAACGCCCGCTATAGAGGGATCTATACAGCTTATCGCCACAATTCAGGACAACCATTGTGGAAACGTATAACCTTCCAGAGGAATCAAATCACTTTTATTGTCATGTCACTTGTCACCAGTATACAGGCACTATACATGTGATTGAAATGCTTGTGTGCAAAGCCTCTCGAAGCAGCCGTAGTATGGCACGAATTAACAATCAGAATACAAGTATAAATATATAAGACATATCACAAACTTATGTATGTACAAAAGTGTATGCAGTTGCAATAAGAATTTAAAGTTAAATACTGTGCAGAAGAGCATCATGTTAATGGTCAGAGATCAGCAGTCTGATGGCCTGGTGGAAGAAACTATCCCTCAGTCTGCTGGTCCTGGACCGGATGCTGCAGTACCGTCTGCCTGAAGGCAGCAGCCTGAACAGGTTATGGCTGGAGTCACCGGGGTCTTTGATGATCTTTCCCGCTTTTCTCAGGCACCTCAATGTAGTTGTCCTGGAGAGGGAGGCTCTCCTCCTAGTCTTCTCAGAACACTGTACCATTCTCTGCAGGACTTCACAATGATGCGAGTATGGGGCGGGGCTCAGTAGAGCACCAATGCTCAGCAGGGATGTGAATATCACAAAGGGTGTGGTGATGCTGACCACCTGGCATCTGTCCGACAAGAAGCTGAGGATCCAGCTGCACAGACAGTGCAGTTTCCTCCCCAGCCTTGAGGAACCAATGGTGTTGAACACTGAGCTGTAATCTACAAACAGCATTCTCATAAATGTGTCCCTCTTCTCCAGGTGGGAAAGGGCAGTGTGGAGAATCAGGGCTATGGCATCATCGGTGGCCCTGCTCTGGCAGTATGCAAACTGCAGTGGATCCAGTGAGTCAGGGAGCGCAGAGCAGATGAAGTCCCTGACCAGCCTAGATAAATAGATACCAGTGATGGTAATAAATTCTTAATTCCAAGATAGATTGAGGAGTCATTTCTTAAGTGATAGGATGATCTGTCACTTCTTCAGTTTCTGCCAGTCCACTTTTATAATGGCTTTTCATGGATGTCACTTGCCTTGTCTTCTCTGTACTGACAGGAGAGCTGGCATGACCTCCTCATCCACCCATCCAAGCTTGGCCATTATTAAAACGTGTACCATCTGGCTTACAATAACAAGACGCTCGCTGTTCATCCTTATACCAGCTTTAGTGTAGTGATGATATCAGTTAGTCCTGTGTAAGCAGGACACCCTCCTCTGAACCTCCAGGCTCATTTCCCCTTGATTCCCAGCTACTTTCCATCAGTTGCTTGAAGATAAAAATGAGCTTCGCCCAGCATGTCATGACAGGAATAAATCCACATACCTCCATTCCAAAGAAATGGGAAGTTAGGGCTCACTTTGGGTGCACTCTGAGGCCAGGTTATACCACTGAGCCCGGTGCACCTGTAGAAATGAAGTGGCTTGAGATACAAAAGATAAATCAGCAGAAGTGTACCTCTTTTGAAAAGGCTATAGGATATCCGACTGAACAAGCATCTCCATCGCTGGACCTCTGTATTAAGGCACTCCTCCTTTGTGAGACATCAAGGTGTACTCAGAGAATGTTTAATGCTAACCCATTTAATAGGAAACATGAGCCATACAAGGGAAGGCATTTGGAATTTGATTAAATACATTCTGCTGACAAAAACTATAACCACTTTGTATTTCATATTATGGGTTGACATTTCTGGATGGTGGTCTATTGCCCTATATTTTCCTAGATTCACTTGTGGAATTTTCTGCTTTCTTTGTGACTGACCCATATAACTACTTTAGACAGGGACTTAGAAGTCAGTGTCCCTTCATAAAGAAACCATTATACACACGGTATTAAGATGTAACAGATGATCATTTTATGCTTACAAGACATACCAAATATATGCTGTAAAAGTACATGTAATTGCACTTAATATAAAAAAATAAAACACTTACAGTATAGTTCAAGCAGGCTGAGTCGTATCCTCATGCTTAATTTTCAACATGGAGGAACCTCTCCTACATTCCAGTGCCGTTACTAAGATGTAGCATCTGGGTCTCATTTCATCTATTTTTCTGTCCCGGCTATGCAAAAAACCATAACCTGTACCTCTCATAGGGTTCAACCATAACACAGGATACCATTCACTGTGTGTATGGTGACGCATGATAGTAACAGGTAAAACACGTTTTGCAACCACAGACAGCCTTGATGAGCCTGTAACCCTAGATGCCATCTAGTACAGCAAGAGTAAGTTTGCTGTTTGAACAAAACCATGTAAGCTTCAGTTACCACGTACACACACATTATTATTCAAATAACCAAACCAAATATAACCAAAAATAACCAAATTCATCATAGGCCATAGATGAATCAAACTTCTGACGGGGAAAACCTGCGCTCTTCCCGAGACCAGGTTCCATACGAAGAATATTTCCGATGGAAACTTTCAAAATTGCAAAGACGGACTGTTTATGTCATAATATAAAAATTGTATAAAATAATAAGTAAATCTGTTCAAGTAACCTTCCTTGAATAGAAGTGTTTCTGCCACTTTCATTTCATTCCTGTCAAAAAGATAGAACTTGTTCTGTAATAAGTTCATCCCCCCATTTCCTCATTCTACATTTCAACCGCGTCAGAAAAAATGGCCACCAAGTCAAACCCTAAACATATTTTCAAGTCTTCACAGCCGCTATCAGTTTTTACCTTCTGTTTGAATTTATTTCTAACGAAATACATGAGTACAGCCATACATCCTTACCTGCCTGGGTGGGCAGACGGATCTTATATCTTCAGCAAACTTTCACATACCAGCGTCCGAGATCCTGTAATGCCAGCCTTCGATCTGTCATAAGTTTTGTTTCCTCTAGAACAAAAGCAAATACCACGACCAGATCTGCAACACGCATGCGCAGTGTGAGTAAACAACTTTTGGTAGAAAACGGGCGGCATCGTAAGATATAATCTGGGCGTGTATGCCGTACTAATCAGCTAGAGCAGTGTTTCCCAACCTTTTTTGAATTGTGTACCCCCTGAGAGATTTTCTCATACCACAAGTACCCCCTTTGTCAAATGTGTTGATGATTCAATAGTTTATGTCTTTTTTTGCTCTTTTCATTGATAAAAGCTGGGTTTGTTATTCATTAAGCAACACATCCCAGATAGATTTTCTTTCTATACCAGGGCACAGCTAATGGAATGGCTGATAATATTTACCCATCATCAGGGAAATTAAATATAAAAAATTTTTCCACGTACCCCCTGTAATGTGCTCGCGTACCACTAGGGGTACGCGTACCCCCGGTTGGGAATCACTGAGCTAGAGAAACGTGTCATTAGACATGTAGCGCACACGCTGATTAAATGTATTGTTTTTATATTTATCCTATATGAATGCATATACCCTATGTGATTGAAACTTATTTCTAACAACTTTTATTAGCTTCTCATGTATATTCATGAACGTGGTGGGGAGGTGGACTGGTGGTGCCTGAGCGCCTGACCGTTTTGCCATATTTGTGCATGAACTTTAAAGGTACTGAGTTCTTTTAACACATGAACACCTCCCCCTCAAAAAATCTATGAACAGCTATGCTTATTTCTATAAATGTAAATGATTTATATAGATAAATATGTAACACCTGTCATTTAAGTCAAGATACAGTTGCCCAATTCTGACACTCAGGAATGTCATACAATAACACTGTGTTGATTAAAATAGATTAAATCAAATTATATGAAAGAAAACATAGATCTTCAATGCATATTTTGACAAGGCAATTCACCTTTAAAACTGTATTTATTTTCCACACTATACATAGATTTTTGCATGGATCTCACATTTTCAGAACTGAATACAACAGTGCTAAATCATTCCTCAGAGATAGTGGCAGAACACTTAATAATCCCTTATCTTTTCATCTGATATGCAAATGAAATGTAATGATTAAGCTAAGTTAATGGATGGTGTTCTTGTAACTGCATTCTTTCAGCCCAGTGTAGTAATTAAACACAAAATAAGAGCAGTGCTAGAACACACTACAGTTTCTTATTGCATTGCATCAATAAGAGGGTTCTTGATAGCAATGATATCAGTTCTCGTCAAAATGTAAAAGCATCCATCCTGGCCTGTACGAATGGATGCTTTTAGCAAGACATTTTAATTTGCTCCTACTTCCGTTCAGCTGTGACTAGACAACAAAGCCAAGCTAGCTAATGACGGCCGAAAGCTTGGCGTGCTTCAGTTTGTGTGGTGTGGGGAATGCGGCTCCCAGTGAATCATCCCCACAGAGACCAACTGGTCCTGCAAACAATCTGCATCCAAAGGTTACGCTAATGAGTCATGCGGCAGCACTTCAAAGCGTGTTTGTTCCTCTCTGCCCCTCAAACAAACATGCTCACTGCATTCTGTGGCACCAACTCACACACAGACACACACACCCTACCTTTAGACAGCAAGTGGTTTTCATGATAGTTGAGCCCCATCTTCTGTTAATCAAGTGCTAAAAACCTGAATATTCAGTATGGACTGGTGTTCCATTTATCCAGTTTGACCAGTAGCCTTTATGACCCGTTTACTGCACCACGCACCTCGCCAGAGGCAAAGTAAGAAGGTTAAAAGCCCCCCCTTTACTGTTTTACTTTTTTCCATGATGGTGTAGTTGTCAACTGTGGGGAGGGGGGGTCAGGCATGGCAACAATAACATTTTTAAAAATTCTGGTGGGTGATGGGCTTGCAGACGTATGCCATTTTAATTTGGAAAGGGGCACACCATTTCATTTTTCAGTATGGGACGATCCTGTAAATTTATGATGGGTGGCAACTCTAGGTTTAAAATTTTACTGAACCAGGTTAGTTGAGGGTCCCTTTCTGCAGATGTTGTTAAACTTCAACCCAGGAAAGCTCTTGAGATAAAGTACCCTGACACCTATCTGGTCCACGGCACTCCAAGCTAGGAATAAGCCAAATGGTTATTGGCACGTTTGAGAAAGTGGACCATCCACGGCAACACAAGTAAATGCAAATGTTTTTATCGAAGAACCAAAGGTCTGTTTTAGCCTCCTCACTTGAATGGTGAAGTAACGCCTTATAGCAGATAACAGAACTCCTCTCTAAGTGTCATCTGTAATTATGTGAGGGTTCCTCCCAGACTATGAAGGTCAGGTTGGGCCTGCTGGCAAGACATATGCTCTATTTGTTTAAAATATTAATGGCTATTCTGGCTGGAGGGAGATTAGGGGATCTCCAGTAGATCCATTGGAGCCATTTATGACAGTATGCTACTTAATGTAATGAACAAGAAAACTACTATAAGATAAAACGAGTGAGATTTATTTGTCCAGTATTACAGAATGAATAAATAAATACAGAAAAGGATAACAGGTAGAAATAAACCAACAAAGAATAACATAAGTAAAAGTAGGCAATAAATACATAAAAAAGCAATGCAATTTTACTAAACTTAAAAAAAAAATCTGCACATGTGTATTGCTCATTAAACTGAAGAATAAAAGGTCATTTTGCTTTATCTTTCTTTGGTATTAATGTCAGAAGGGTCAAACTATAATGTTAAACACAGGAATTATTAAATGTAAAAAGGCTGTCTATAAATAACAAATTCAAACTTAGATATAGTCAGGTATTTCCCCCCGGTGGTTCTATTTTGTAAATTGTGAGACGTGAGTTTTCAGAGATGTATGCTTTTGCATTTGGACATTTACATTTACAATTATGTAGTGGACACTTTTGTCCAAAGCAGCATATGAGGCAAATAGCACATTACAATCATATATTTCTTCAAATGAAAATATAGCAAGATGATTATTTAAAAACTATCCGCGACTTACTAAGAGATTGGGGAGTTACAGTGTAGCACTTGTCATGCCCGGCTCGTACGATCCTCGCGTGTGCCACGCCCCCTGATTATCCACGTGTGCTTCCCCGATCTTGCCCAGCTGTGTCCGATTATTTTCGCCTAGTCCTGTCTATTTCAGTCCGTGTCTTGGCTTTGTTCCTCGTCCGTCATTGATGTTAAGTCGATGTTCGTGCTGTTCTTCCGTCCTGTCCTGTGCTTCCCAAATAAGTCCCCAGTTATCCCGAATTCCACCGGCCTGCCTGTTTCCTGTTCGCCTGCCTGAGCGATCACCCGTTATAACCAGCGATCGCAGCACGCATCCTGACAGCACTGTTGTGCTATTCTGGATTATAAAATCTGAACTCTTGGTTTATGTCAAACTGGCATTGTCGTAGATTCTGTCTCAGTCGTTCTTCACGGAATGGAAGCAACATCTCTAGACTAGGCACTAAGCTGGTATTGAGATCCTGTGTTAGCTCATTAACCCTGATCTCTGCATTCAGAAGATTGCTGATGGCCTCACATTCGGCACAATTGCCATACCCCCAGTATGGTGTAGGTGGATCTGCCTCGGGCACCGGTAAAAATGTGACACTAGGAAACAATGTGCAGCAATGTAAACATGGAGGCACTGATTTGTACTGATGAACGCTTTTCCCACGCACACGAAAAGCTGCAGATAACACCATCGTTGGAAGCTCAATTGACTTATTATGCGCATCAGCCAAACACACGGCATGGGCCACATTTCGATTCCATGTCTGAATGCAGGCCAGATCAATGAAAATCATCTTCTGTTTCTTCCCTTTGCAACCCACAGAAGTGCCAAAGTATCTCTGGGTTTTGTGACATCTGTCCTTAAAATAGCAGAAGCTCACAACAGAGGCCCCCAAACAAAAGATATTGTCAAAGATATTATTTCTGCACCCGGGAACAACCATGTTGTTATTGAGATTCTCCAGCACTCGCAGAACATCAGAAACATTTCGGTCCACCGTTGTTTCAACAACCTTGGGAAGAGAGGAAAGGGTGTAAATCATACCGTTCTGTATCTGATACATTTCTAACATATCTTATATTATTATTATTATCTCTGTCCAGAATTTAAAGTATTATAATTTTTAAAGAAGAATTTTAAGGAGGGTGATATTGAGTCAACACTATATGCATAATATAGAAAATGACATGTAGGCACTCAACACGTAATTCAATAATATGTTATTCCTTTACATATTTAGAGAGGAAAGGCTAAAAAGCAGTTTGAGCTGGTATGAAATTAAAAGTTTCATACAAAAATATAATTACCCCACCATCACTCCATAAAGCTGATCATGCTAAATTAAAAAAGCATTTCAGTTTATTATATTCTTAAGAATCATTCTCTGAAGTCAGTTTCGGTAGCTGGGGTTAAGTCTGACAAAGCTTTTGGCTTCAACTGCTGGCCAAGCTACAATGCACCAGGCCCTCTGCCACAATGCACCGGGCCCTCTGCCACAATGCACCGAGCCCCCCTGCCACAATGCGCCAGGCCCTCCGCCACAATGCACTGGGCCCTCTGCCACAATGCACCGGGCCCTCTGCCACAATGCACCGGGCCCTCTGCCACAATGCACCGGGCCCTCTGCCACAATGCACCGGGCCCTCTGCCACAATGCACCGGGCCCTCTGCCACAATGCACCGAGCCCCCCTGCCACAATGCGCCAGGCCCTCCGCCACAATGCACGTGGCCCCCCTGCCACAATACTCCCCCCCCACCCCCCATAGGTGGTAGGCCTACAGGAAGGTGGATTCATGTAGCTTTTTTGGGGTTCACTCACTCAGAACCCATGGATGGAGACCCGACCACCTGGCCCTTGCAGTCAAGCTTCCTCCCCAAGCCTGGCTCCAGGGTGGGGCCCCGGTGTCACTCTTTGGAGTTTCTGGCTCCATGTTTTTTCATGATCGTGATGGTTGTTTAATCGCACTTTGTCAGCCATTTACCTAGGACCAATTTTCCTTGGAAGACTGTTACACATATTTCTATTCTCCCTTTCTTGATGCCCCTTCCCCCACCCCACACTTTTTCTGCTAGGGATGGGCTGTGCTGATGGCTTTGCCCTCCATGCAGACTGCATCAGATCCCCGCCTCAGCTAGTCGCATCTGCCCAGATCCCAAATGAGAGCAGAGGAGACTTAGAGACAGCAATAACAGGCTGCACTGTTGTGTACATTGTTTCTATTTCTATCAAATTGTATGGCTCAGGCTGTAGCATTGTTCATGGCTTCAATTCTGATCTGTTTATATAAAAATGTAAATGTTTGTAAATGGAGTATTAGTTTGTAATACGTATTATCTGCACATACTGTCCAGCTGTTGCTGATACTTGTTCTCATCTCCAACTCCACTGATGTATGGATGCCAGTGTTATTTGTGTTACCTCCTTGTGTTTCCCTAAACACCAGTTCTAACCCAAGTCATAACAGAGACCCTACCAGAGGCAACTGCCCCCGATAACAAAGCTTCTAGGATCAGAGAGGCACAAAACCCCCTCAACCACAGTAAGGTAGCGATTCATGGAGGGGAGGTTGGGGACAGTGCTGCTGGGTCGGCAGACTGGGGTGGTGGTCCCAGAGTTACTACTTGAAGTGGAGGAATTCACGTATGTTGGGGTCTAGTTCAGGAATGATTGAAAAAGGGAGCAGCAGATTGACAGGCGGATTGGTGCAGCATCAGCAGTAAAGTGAACATTGTCTCAGTCTGTCAAGGTGAAGAGAGAGCTGAGCCAAAAGGAAGAAGCTGTCAATTTACCGGTCAGTCTACATTCCCACCCTCATCTTTGTTTAGGAGTTTTGGGTAGTGATCGAAAGAATGAGATTGCGGATTTATAGAAATGAGTTTCCTGCACAGGGTAAGGAGATGTTTTGGGCATGTCCATCTGGGAGGAGATGCCAGGGCAGACCCAGGGCACACTGGGGAAATTGTATCTCTCGGCTGACCTGGGAAACACCTTGAGATTCCCCCAGAGGACCTGGAGGAGGTGGCCAGGGAAGGTCTGGGAATTTCTGCTAAGGCTGCTGCTTCTGCGACCCAGACCCAGAAAAGTGTTGGACAATTGATGGATGGATGGATGGATGGATGGATGGATGGAATTTGTCTGGGTCAGCATCTGTCTGTCCCAGTCTTTCGTGTCTCTTTCCTGTTTGGCCAGCAGGTATCGCTGGTCATCCTGTTCTCCCTGTTAACATCTTTAGTGTGTTTCCTCTGCTCCTTGGACTGCTGCATGGTTCAATGAATTGAGTGTGCAGCTACAAATCCTTGTAGTCTTGTGTTCGAAACCAACCATCTCTGTTTTTGTCTTTAGTAGATTTTGTTCCCTAGTGTTTCTATTAGTCCATGATGGGAACTATTCTCATGTCAAAGACTGAATAGGAGCATGTCAGAGATTATTCCGGATCTCTTACCACTTCCAACAGTACTGAGAAAGGAGGTCTATGGGGCAACTGCGATGCGTAGGATTGGAACACATCTGGAAACTTCTTAAACAGTTTTGAGTGAAGGTCTACAGGTAGAACATTTACTGGATGAATGGCCAGTTTGTTAATGTAGCCAATGAAGAAGATGCTGTGTAGAATCTGGTAGGAAAGCAAATGACGACCATTACATCCGGCTTGGGGCAGACAGCCCCAGTGACAACAGAATGCTCTGATACTTTAAACTTTAATCCATCTACATGATTCAATCCTCACTCACTCACTAGGTAAGAAACTGAATTATTTAATAAGAAACATTTGCTTAAGTTTAGATTCAGTGGCATAATTCAGTTAAAGCACAAAATCAGTATCATCACATTTAATAGAAGCATGTGCAAATCAAATATACAACTAAATTATTAAAATGAAGTTTGGGGTATTAATAAACCATTTTAGCAATCAAAGGGTTCTGTGGTAAATTATTAAAATGACAGTTTCAGGAGGTGACTCACCTCTTTAATGTAGCGTCTTCCCCTCTCTTGGCTGAGATTTCTATTTATCATCATTGATTGAATAAATTTCAGAGATTCTTTGATAAACACAGCACTGCTCCTAACCAGGTTCTGTCTTTTTTCACTGTCAATCAGCACAAACCGATCCATTCCCTGTGAACTGAAAAAAAGTCATATTACAAAATGGCTATAGGCAGAGGTCCCACACAAGCTCTTATAAACTCTGAAGTCACAGTCACAAGTCAAATGTTTTAAGCCAACAATTTAAGAGGCAGCAATTAGCCAAACTGGGTGTCTTTGGACCCATAAAGTAGGACATGCAAAACTCTCTTTCGATACGAGCCCTCAAACCTGGAGTTGTGAGGCAGCCCACTGAGGCTCCCTTAGAATACGTGTCATTCCCCATTTGGTGTGGATACATTTTTAAAGATCATAATCCCAAAATGAAACCACCTGTCTGTTAATATACAGCCAAAGCAACAACACCTTCAGACTATTTTTATATCCTCACTTCTTTAAAATGATAAATTAATCATTAATCTTGAACTAATGTTAATGTGAATATATTTTCATGCTACCCGGTCGCCCAGAGGAGGATGGGGTCCCCTTCCGAGCCTAGGTTTCTCTAAAGTTTTCTTCCTGCTAGAGGGAGTTTTTCCTTGCCACTGTCGTCTCAGACTTGCTTGCTGGGGTTCTGGCCGGTTAAATGTAAAGTGCTTTGTGACAATGACTGTTAAAAGCACTATATAAATAAAATTGAATTGAATTGAATTGAACATGTCCGATACATTCAAAATGTTATGTATTCAAAATGAAAAACTTATTTCCAGATATATTTTAATATACTTTAATGTCATTTGCAAAACTTGTCACTGGTGTTATCACATTATAAGGCATTAAGTTTATCATAAATTCGTTTTTTCTCTATTATCATTATCATTATTCAAATAAGATATTCTTAATAAGGACAATATTTTATCAAGAATAAAAACAAACTTAACTGAACTATAACATGAGTGACAATGTAACACTAATGAAGGAACAACTTTTTATTTGATTTGATTTAAGAAAAAAGGCAATATTAACAGACACAATATGAACAAAGATCTAATCGCATATTAATTAGCTTTTTAATTGTTCTAATCATTCATTAAATTAGCTTTAGTTACTGTTGTCATGAATATGGTGCAGTGGCATTCTGATTAAAATGTAAAAAAGAAAAAATAATAATAATGTCTGCCCTATGGGGGGTAAAGTGACCTCGGGCAACTATTTCAAGTCAATGATATGAAAGGCATATGGAATTACTTAGATAAGAATTTAATTACCCAGCCCTTACAGCATATCAGCTATGTGCTGAATGAGAAACAAAATTATCAATAAATTTAGTAGTTAAATATAATGGGCATGTTTGGACCTTCTCTTTCCGTCAGATGCTTCCTCTGTAATGAAGCAGAAAAATAGAAAAAAACTGAAAAATCAAACAAATTATGAGGTAAATATATTATTAAAACACACTGTGTGAATTGACATGCTTTAGTCCGCAGCTGTGACTAATATTTTAAGTTTGTTTTAAAAACCCTGCAGCCTATGTGGCGTTGTTTCCTACTCCAAATGGAGAATAACCCATATATTACTGTACAAATAATTGACAAATAATCGATCTGGTCGAGGCAAAACGCCAGATAAATGGTTATGTCGATACGATTAAAAGAATCGTCGAATATGAGTTAGGGGTATATTAGCTTGCCGTAATATCTGGAATGTGATCAAGGGAATTACACGCATAAACCACATTTTTACTCTCTGCTTTTGCTCAGGCAGTTTTGCTCAAAATACAAAAGATATTTGAATTACAGTACTGTGCAGAAGTCTTAGGCAATCAAAGAAAATGATTATACCTATTTATCTGGGCACTGAATGAATTGTAGCGCTAGAGTGACCGTAGGACAGCGCAGCGGTGTGGGCTGGTGCCAACCATGTAAATAGTTCGCTGTGATCGCTATGCACTGTAATGTCTTGTATTGTATTGTAATGTTGTGTGTAGTGCTTAATGTTTATTGTTGTATATAGCCTGTTTGCCCCCGTATATATTAGGAGTAAGCGGGGCGATGGGCACAGTAGGCAGCGCGAATGTGTTGAGAGCGTCATTAGTACGGGCGCAATACAGCAATAAGCCACCTTGTGCTAAAACACAGAACTGTCCTAGTGTTGTTTCTGGACGACAGGAGGCTTGGCTCCGGGTACTACTTTTACAGTATGTTTGATCAACAAAATATATATATATATTACAATGTGTACATTGTACCGGGTACTCCGGTTTCCCCCCACAGTCCAAAAACATGCTGAGGCTAATTGGAGTTGCTAAATTGCCCGTAGGTGTGCATGTGTGAGTGAATGGTGTGTGAGTGTGCCGGGGTTGTTCCCTGCCTCGTGCCCATTGCTTCCGGGATAGGCTCCGGACCCCCCACGACCCAGTAGGATAAGCGGTTTGGAAAATGGATGGATGGACAATATGAACAATAATAGCACAAAAATATGAATTTCTTCCGTTCTCCAAAAAGCTGGATTTTGTTGGGTGGGTAATTGAACAACGCTTCGGTTCCCAAACCTCTCCTTTGGGGCACTGCAGCCTCTCCATGTATTTGTTAATTTTGACTACCAACTCAATTAATTAAATATCATAAATTCTTAACTAAGTAGATGGGGTATTGATTGGCCAAACAAGGTGTGCAAGGTCGAGTCAACAAATACACCGATATATTTAATGGTTGCTATAAATAACTGGGTGACTTTTCTGTTTTGAAATTATTAAATTAACACACTTTAACACATAACCTATCAGTTTTACACAAACATCAAGATCATTTAAACAGGTTTCTTTAACTGCTTAAGACACAATATTGCACAATAGTGTATATTTAAAAATATGTATTTTACCTTAAAGGATTTCCAATTCGTCGCGTTCCGTATTCTTCAGACAACTCCGCCCGGTGAGTTTAATTGAAATGCGAAACGAAACTAAACGAAACTTATCGACGTGGTGAAACATACGTGTTACTACGCATTGTATAGTACTGCCACTTCGCGTCGCAAAATAGAATCATTCCAATCCATTCTTTTTCTGGTTTTATTTAATCGATTTATTAGGGGGCCAAGCAGAGTTGTTTGTTCCTTCTTTTTGCAATAAATAATTTCATAGTTGACTTGAAAATGCAATCTTGTGTTGTTTTTATCCAAATACAATTTTCTAAATTATCAAATATTGAAGCATAACTTTGTGCATCATAGGGCACACACCATTGTCAATTCAGAGATATCATTTGATATAAACAAAAGACTCTCAAAAAGGAGAAATGTTTTCCATCACCATAATTTAAGAATTTAACTGCACATAGTTGGATAACTGCAACGCAATGCTGATTCAACGCCACAGATACATTTGTGGTGTGCAAAAGTGAGTTTTCTGTTTCAGCGACATATTTTGCAATAACTGTACTTCAGAAATAGTTGGAAGGTAAATGGATGGATGAACTTAAATGGATCTATGTACTTAAAGTGTGTCATACTCTTAGCTGTTCTGTCAGATTCAAACACTTGTGTTTACCTAGCTGTTACCTGGTTTGTGTAGCTAGGGGCTGAGGGGCACTTGAATGCACGGGTTTACCCTGACTGAAACCCTGGGGCCTCCGTTATAAAACAGGCATCAACTTACCATCATGTACAATAATAAGATTTTAACCCCCCCACCAATGACAACCTTTGTAGTTCCCAAACTCCCAGTCAACTTTTGTTATTGCTGCCCCAGCACCCCACATGTAAATCAGGACACAAATCATTGCACCTCAAAAGAACTATTTATTCGATTAAATATTTGTTATTACATTTTACAAGTAATAAATACTAATCCAAAACTGAATTCTGCACAGCGCTTCATCAAGTCTTAGGCTGTCAAAGAAAATGTATATGTTGTTGTATATAGCCTGTTTGCCCACCGTACACATTAGGAGTAAGCGGGGCGATGGGCACAGCAGGCAGCGCGAATGTGTTGAGAGCGTGATTGGTACGGGCGCAATACAGCAATTAAGCTACCTTGAGGTAAAACACAGAACTGTATTAGCGTTGTTTCTGGACAACAAGCGCCGTGGTTCTGGTACCTTCTTTTACACTATCTTTACAAGCAGAAGTAAAAAAAAAAAAAAACAATCCAAAACTGGAAGCCCTTACTTTTTCAGTTTTACATGTGTACATATGTACATACAAGAACACATTCTAAAGCTTTAACCAATTGTGGGTTTTAAATGGAAAAACAAGGGCAGATTAGTTTATCGGAGGGCTCTAGGCTGGTATCAGAATGGACATCTCATTCAAGAACCCAGGGGTCTGAAACGTAAATGATCTGAAGGGCACAGGGTTAACAGCCTTTTCCCAAGCTGACCACTTTATTGAACCGAGAGAGAAGAAAGAGAATAAAAAACTATGTAACCGGGGGCTGGGGGGCAGGGGTCTGGGTGCTGGTGCATCAAGATTTAATAAGTTTAACTGTTCCATATTTCTCAAATAAGTATGGGACCCTTGTGTTTGCCAGAGTCCTAGAACAATGTTTCCCAACCCACAGATGGTACACATTTTAACTCCACTCAACTCCCTAGCACTGCCCTAGAATATATCCTAGGTTGGTCTACACATTAATCTCCCATCAACACTGTTTTGATATGCAGACTGTTAACATATAAAAAAGATATCAGTAACAAATGTCATGTGTTTGGCAGTGATTACCTAAACAGAAAATACTATGTTTATGTATTCAGTGACATCACTCATACTATCCTTCCAAAGTAGAAGACAAAGTAGTTCATATGTCACGATTCATCACATAAATAAAGTAAATAAACTAAGGGCCTGCATGATTTACTTCATTTCACCACGGCACCTGAAAAGGTACAAGTGCAGTGCTCTCCTCATCGGACTAAGAGCTGTAAAACTGAAGATTGTTCAACTTGTTTGAACTGAACTTTTTAATTGAAGTTGATCAGATATAAATGGTTTAGAAAAATAATGTATCAAAACAAACTTAAAAAGTTATTAAAACAAAAAAAATTTATTTGCAACTTCGACAAATTATTAGTCAGTGCAAATTTTATTTAAAAAAAAAACCACTTCAGTGACTGAAACTGGGGAAAAATCATTACATGATAGCAAACAATTTAGTTCTTATAGAAAGGTTAAGAAAAATGTATAAACACTTTACTGTTATAGTATACAGTTCCAAAAAAATAAAAGCTGAAATAAGTACCATACCTCTAAAGGGATCGAGGTCCTCAACCCTGCTCCTGGAGATTTACCGCCCCGCAGAACTTAGGTAAAGCTCTAATTTAACACACTTGATACAGCTAATCAAGTTCTTTAATAGCATCTCAGTATTGGAACCAGCTATGTTGAAGTTAAGGTGCTTGAGATTAAGCTTTCCACTTACTGCTGCCATTTTTTTACACCATGCATTACAAAGCATCCAACAAAAATCTACAAATCCCTGAAATAATTCAAATGAGAGAGGAACAGATGCTCTTCTCAGATCTACATTTCATTCAGCTTTTCATGATTTCCCAGAATCTAGATTTACACTCCTCAACAAAACAGTCCTGTTAAACAGCATGTGTAGATCCTCGAGATCTAGAAACATTCAAGGAAATCCAACAATTCTGTTAAATCTTTGTCCTTGTTCTGTACAAAGTCCTCTGTACTTTTGTCAATCCTTGCAAGGCCCATTTCATCCAGTAGTTTCAAATACTCCTCTTCAGACTGCAAGAAATAAATACTTGATCATCACAACCATCATATATATATACACACAAATATATATATATATATATATATATATATTTTTTTTTTTTCCCCCCCCTTAATATATCTTGTAGGGCTGTGCAATATCACGTCATAATATAATCCGCATCCTTAAATTTATTAAATTCGGCTGACAGAGCATACCACATACTATTGTTTTGTTACATCATGTGAAGCGATAAGCACTGAATTGCCAATGAAGAAAGGAAAAGCTCAGCAGCCGCATCTTTTAAAAAAGAGGAGATATTTGGATAAGTAAGGTAAAAAAAGTTCAATATGTTTAATAAACATGAGGATCTGCCAACTTTATACAGATTATTAACTCTTGGGCATCATAATACTGTGACGCCCGCTCCGTCCGCTCCTCGTGTGTGCCACGCCCCCTAATTACCCACGTGTGATTTCCTGATCGTGCCCAGTCGTGTCTTGTTTCCTGCTGCCTTGTTTCATGTATTTAAGTTCCTGATTTGTACTAACCCGTGTCTGTCATTGATGTTGTCGGTGCCCATGTCCTGTCCTGTCCTGCCTTGCCCTGAATAAACCCCCGTTTTCCCCGTATCCCGCTTGCCTGCCTGCTCCTTCCGCACGATCGCCGCTCTGCTCGCGATCGCTGCCTTGTCTCCCGTGACAAATACTGCTCTCATTAACATTTTAGACCTGCTACAAATCTGCTTATCAAATATTGTGTAGCCATTATATGTACTATAACAACAAAATGGATGGTTTTCAAAGACAAAATTCTGTATGGTCATTATACATCACCTCTGGGGCAGTGTACTGTCCATATTTGTAGCTCTCGATGGGAGGAAATGTTGCACCCTTCTTGAAGAAGTCTTTCAAACTATCGGCTATAAGATGCAGGACCTCATTCTCATAGAAGTAGACTTTGCCCTGGCTGTCTACCAGCACGATGAGCTGCAGTCCCTCTGCCAAAGACGGGAAGTTATCAATGGCACCAATGACAACCATCTCCGTTGGCTCAGGAAGGTACAGCTCACTCCAGCTCTCCAGCATCTCATCTCTTCCCCAGTAGACAGTTCCTTCCAGATCTGTGATTCTGACTGCATAGTCTTTTGGTTCCTTTAATTTGATTTCAAAGCCACTGTATTTCTTCACTAGCTCAGGAAGGTCCTTCGAGTCTCTGACTGTAAACAGAAGCCTTGTTAGTGAAGGAAGAAACAAGCACTGATACCGAAATAGGTGAGAAGTGAGATGAGCTGTCAATCACTGTCTAGTTTAATCCAGTACAGATTAGGTTAAAATCGAGTGGAGTGTCAGCACATGGTAAATCCTATCCAATATCACATTTGACTCTGTGCAACAAGGAGAAAATTAGCTTACATGTGTACAAACCACAGATCACCAACAGTTTCCATCTTGCTCATTACTTACTCTATGAAGCCCACCTGTAAAGTCTCGCACTAACATAGTTTCAGCAAAATGATTTACTGATCCACAAAAAATTAATGTGATACAGTGCAGACAAACACTGGGCATTGAAAGGCAGCTGAAATACTAATAAAGTGCAGTGCTTTACCCCCCCAACCCCAAACAAGGTACCTCTGTGTACAGGTTTTGACAATCAATCTGGATATGAAGGGTGATCTCCTGCATGTGTCAAGAGCCTGAGAACTGTCCTTTATTTATATTTGAGCTGCTTTTCAATACCCAGTGTATGTCTGCACTGTATTAGAAGAATTGCTTTGCTATTCAATCATCATTTTCCTGCAACTATGCTGGTGCAAGACGTTGTCAGTGGTCTCCTTAGACTTACTCTGCTTGCAGAATTCTTCCACCAATTTATGAACATCATACCCTTCATGCTTCCCATTTTTCTGTGTGTTTTGCCTAAAATGAAAATATAAAAATGATTATATGCTTGTAGTCAGGACACCTATATAACATCTCATAAATTGTTAGATATATAAATACGACGATTTTACAGACTGCAAAACAATGCAGCACTATTATCTCCATCAGGGACCAAACAATTTAGGAGCATATTACTGTATGTAACACTGTGCACCCAGTGATAGTGTGGCAGCAAGTCTAGCATACAGCCCAGCCTCATGCCCTGTGCTATCTGACATTCCCCATCTCCCCTCCCCCCTGATCAGGATAAAAAAGCAGGAAGAGGGAGAAATGGACAAAATTCAAGTATGATTTCATGTCAATGCCACCTTGCTAAGAACATTCAGAACAACACAATTTCAAGCAATAGCAGGAAATAAGAAGTTTCCCCATAATAACATTTATAAGCCGCTTAGGATGACCATGGTACTGTAATACTGGTAAAACTGTTTTAATTTACCTTTTATTGTGATTGAAGTCAGATGTATTTCCATTTCCAGCTTTCAGGCAAGAGATCATTTCAAATGGCATTTACAGACAGTAGAGCTCAGTGTAAAGTTTTATATAATATATAAATTCTCTATATAATATATAAAACTGTACTATTTGTATTTGAGTTTCACTGACTCCAAATGGCTTGGTTTGATACCTTTGCTGGTATGATTCTGAAGCACAAAAATGCAATTTTTCCAATGGTACAGCAAGTCATACACTATGCAGATTCCCTTGTCCAGGCTTGTTATCAAATCCAGTTCACCTTACTGAACTTTGTATAGCTGGCATAACACTGAAAAAAGTGGCAAATCTGCTGGCTTGATGTCCTATGGGAAAAAGCATAGAGATATCATCAGTGTCCAGGTATGTGCAAACAACATTTACATACAAGTAACTACTTTGGTACAGAGCACCCATGAAACAAGAAGTAGTAAATAATAAATCTTTTATTTGCCATTCCCACAAGCGCAAGTACACTGGAATGCCTCTCTTCGCCTACCACATCATGCTTTCCATAGTTTGGGGGGGTCTCAGTGCAGGGTCAGCCATCGTGTGGTGCCCCTGGAGCAGGGGGGTAAAGGGCCTTGCTCAAGGGCCCACAGACATGTGACTGTTCTGCTGAGGCCAGGACTCGAACCAGCGATCTTCTGATCACAGGCACAGAGACTTAGCCCACTGAGCCACTCACTGTCCCCAGTAAACACATACAATACACACATTTGGAAATCAAAGCCATCATAAAGCCACATGCATAAGATTATTTTAATTGAAATAAGGATTATAGATAGAGATCAATACATAAAAAAATGTATTACAGCCAATCACAAAACCGCTAAAAATGCAGAGAAACAATGACAGGAAGAAAAAAAAATAACTGCGTTCTAAACAAGGGAAGTAACATCAAAATTTAAAATGTTGGAGAAATCCCATATAGATATCTACTCAAAAAAAGAGAAAAGCCAAAATAGATCTTGAGATTTTAGTTGGTCGTGGCTGAGCATCTTGAAGGTCCTCCAAAGGTCTGGCAGAAGCAAATCAGATGTAAGATGGGGAAAAAAATCTCCTGGTCTACAGAAGAAATCAAACATGAAGCAGGTGGTGTTATCAGCAAAGGTGGTTTTGTACATCACACATAACTAAAAACTGATATCACTTCCACTGCATGTGGGTCTTCAATCCACAAAAAAAGGGTAAGTCAAACTTTTTCTTGCCATTTGGATGAAGGTTGTAAGAAAGAGGGAAGGAGATGATTCCATTGCTATAGAGCAGGGGTCAACCTTTTTGAAAGAGCTACTTCACAGGTACTGAGCCATACAAAGGGCTACCAGATTGATACACTCTTTTAAAATCATGTTGTCAGGGTTCGTTGGTAAACGGGTAAGCGCACGGGCTAACAAGCGGGCAGGAAGCAGGCAAGGAGGCAAAAGTCAGGGAAAACTGGGATTTAATCGGGAAACCAGGGTAAGGGAGACCAGGAAACATCAGACATTGACTAACATCAATGACGGACGAAAACCAAGGCAAGACATGGACTGAAATAGACAGAAGACATGACGAAATAACGAGGTACAGCTGGGTACAATTGGGGAAGCACACGTGGATAATCAGGGGGCGTGGCACACATGAGGATTGGACGAGCCGGGCGTGACAGAACCCACCCCCCCCCGCCCCCAAAGGCGCGCTCTCTCGGCGCGCCTCAGGGGAGGCGATGGATGAGGCGAGACCAGGGAACCAGGACCTGGAAAACAAGAAAACCATCAACGGGGCACAGGGAATAGAACAGAAAGACAAAACTGGCACAAGGGCAAGAGCCACGACACGACCTGACATAGGACAGGGAAGGCAGACAGACAGATGAGGAAAGGGGACACGGAGGGAACAGGCGGGACGAAAGGGCCAGGAGTGAACGGAGGGGACACTGGGGGATGAGGAGCAGAGACGGGAGGAACAGAGGGACAAGGAACAAAGAGAGAAGGGACCAGGGAGAGAAGGAAGGGGAATAAAGGGGAGCCCGAGGGAGCCCCAGCGGGCGACGGGAAGCAGCCGGAGGGGCCGCAGGCAACCAGGAGGCCGTCACAGGAGGGAACCTCGGAGGAGATGAAGAGACAGGGCTAGGGACAGATGGAGGGGACGAGGAGGAAGTCGGAGGGGGCACCAGGGAAGGCGCTGAGGGAGCCAGAGGGGACCGGCAAAGGCAAGGAGGGAGGGGGAGCCGCAGCAAGCGACGGCAAGGCCACAGCCGGCCAAGGCGACGTCCCTCGACACGCTGGAGTGGGGGGACCCGCAGGCGACGGAGGACCCGCAGCAGGGGAACCCACAGGTGACCGACAAGGAGTCGGAGGCGGGAGTGAGGCTGGGTGATGAGGCTTCAGAGCGGGACCCACAGGTGACGGCCGAACTAGAGCCCTAGGACCCGAAGGCGCCGCCCGAGCCCCAGCCCAGGTGAGCGAGGGTGAGTGGGACCCCAGCCCTGCGTCTGTATCCTCTCCCCTTCCGGGACACAGACATATGGACCTGAGTCATGTCTTAAGTGATAGGATGATCTCTCACTTCTTGAATTTCTGCCAGTCCACTTTTATAATGGCTTTTCATGGATGTCACTTGTTTGATCTTCTCTGTACTGACAGGAGAGCTGGCATGACCTCCCCATCCACCCATCCAAGCTTGGCCATTATTAAAACATCTTGTTTAAATGCATAAGATGCTCGCTGTTCATCCTTATACCAGCTTTAGTGTAGTGATGATATCAGTTAGTCCTGTGTAGGCAGGACACCCTCCTCTGAACCTCCAGGCTCATTTCCCCTTGATTCATCGGTTGCATCTCACCAGTTGCTTGAAGATAAAAATGAGCTTCGCCTGCATGGAGCAGTTCAGTACACAGGAATAAATCCAAATACCTCCATTTGAAACCCATGGGAAGTTAGGGCCGACTTTGAGTGCACTCTGAGGCCAGGTTAAGGTGTATAATATATGACTACAGATGATCGTTTCATGTTTACAAGACATACGAAATATATACTGTAAAAGTAAATGTAATTGCACTTAATATTTTTAAAAAACACTTACAGTTCAAGCAGGCTGAGTTGCATCCTCATGCTTAATTTTCAACATGGAGGAACCTCTCCTACATTCCAGTGCTATTACTGAGATGTGGCATCTGGGTCTCACTTCATCTATTTTTCTGTCCCGGCTATGCAAAAAACCATAACCTGTACCTCTCATAGGGTTCAACCATAACACAGGATACCATTCACTCTGTGTATGGTGACGCATAGTAGTAACAGGTAAAACACGTTTTGCAACCAGACAGCCTAGATGAGACTGTAACCCTAGATGCCATCTAGTACAGCAAGAGTACGTTCGCTGTTTGAACAAAACCATGTAAGCGTCAGTTATCACGCACATATACAACATTATTCAAATAACCAAACAGCCTAAATTCATCATAGGCCATAGATGAATCAAACTTCTGACGGGGAAAACCTGCGCTCTTCCCGAGACCAGGTTCCATATGAAGAATATTTCCGATGGAAACTTTCAAAATTGCAAAGACGGATTGTTTACGTCATAAAAATTGTATAAAATATTATCTGTTCAAATAAGCCTCCTTGAATAGAGGTGTTTAGAAGGATATTTTATATTTATTTTAGACCAGAAAATAGATTGATGAAATAACCACGACTCTAATGTATAAAGTCCTCTCAGACTGTCTAACCTTCTGTCAACGCCCTAATTTAATGTCTTGTAGCGTCCAGAATACAGGCGCTTCTCCTTTAATAATAATAATAATAATAATATAATAATAATAATAATCGACACTTTATTGCACCCAGGGAGCTGGGGGTTAAGGGCCTTGCTCAAGGAGCCACAGACTGAGGCGGGGTTTGAACCTACGACCTTCTGATTACAGGCACACAGGCTTGGCCCACAGAGCCACACGCTGCTTTACTTAAGGTGTCAGTTTTTGATAAACCATTAATTTAAAAACTGCTTCAATCTTGAACGTACATTTAAGCAAGCAATTAAACGTCAAAAAGTTATAACTTGCTCTGGAGTATTTACCCCCTAATTCCTCACAGTACATTGTAACTGCGTAAGACAAAATGGCCGTCAAATCGAAACTTACACATTTTGTCTTCACAGCCGCTGTCAGTTTTTACCTTCTGTTCGAATTTATTTCTAACTTGGACACGAAATACGAAATAACGAAATACAAGAGTACAGCCGTACATAAGTCTCCTTACCTGCCTGGGTGGGCGGACGGGTCTTATTTCTTCAGCAAACTTTCACATGCCACCGTCTGAAATCCTGTAATGCCAGCATTGGATCCGTCATAAGTTTCGTTTCCTGTAATACAAAAGCAAACGTTACTATCTGATCTGCAACACGCATGAGCAGCGATAGTACTTTCGGTTCAAATCGGACGTCTTCGTAACATATAATCTGGGGCGTGTATGCAATACTAACCAGCTAGAGAAATATAGAATTATGTATGGACTTAATTATTTGTAACCCACAGAAGACAAATATGTACCATAACACACAAATATTTCATTATCCACAAATATGTATTTTCTAAATTTGTGTCTTGTGAAATAATATTCACAAAAATATGGAGCGATTTGTACACTTGAACCATATATTGCACTTTTACACATGCTCATTTGTGGATTAGATTACATTTGTGACTTTGCTCCTATTCATTTATGGATTTTTGTCCACAGCTGATCTGTAGAAAAAATCCACAAATATCTCACTATCCACAAATATGTATTTTCATTTGTGTTGTGTAATATATCCACAAAAATACGCATAATTTTTGATCACGTAACATTTGTGACTTTGCTCCTATTTATTTGTGGATTTTTCATGACCATCCCCCTGCCCGATGACCATGTGCTGTGTCTGTCCACAGCTGACGTCAGGAGAACCCTGTTTTGGGTGAACCCACGCAAAACTGCAGGCCTGGATAAAATTCTGACATCTTCAACATCTCCCTGAGCCAGGTAGTCTCAACAACTACCACCCCATAGCACTCACATGTGTCTTCATGAAGTGCTTTGAAAGACAAGTCTTGAGGCACAAGAAAACTGGCCTATCTGTCTGACATGACCCACTTCAGTATTCCTACCGCCCAAACTGCTCCATGAGGGACGCCATATTATCTATCCTGCACCTGGCCCTCACCCACCTGGACAAAAAGGACTCATATGTTAGAATGCTGTTCACGTATTTCAGTTCAACTTTCAACAACACCAACCCACGTTACCTAATTGGGAAATTGAGACTGCTGGGCTTTAACACTTCCTTAGGCAGTGGTGGCCTAATGCTTAGGGAAGTGCACTTGTAATTGAAAGATTGCTGATTTGAATCCCTGACCAGCAAGGTACCACTGAGGTACCCTGAGCAAGGTACCTACCGCCCCCAAGCGCTGCTCCCCAGGGCACTGAATTAGTTGCCCCCTGCCATGTCACATATGGTTTAAAGCAGAGGACACATTTCATTGTTGTGCACTGTGTGCTGTGGTGTGTCAACAATGACTAATCACTTCTCCTTATTAACTGGGTCCTGGACTTTTGTACTGAGAGGCCCCAATCAGTATCAGCATCGGCCACACAAGTTCCAGCACCATCACGCTAAGCAACGGTACCCCATGGGACTGTATGCTCAGCCTGCTTCTCTTCACCCTGTAGACTCACAACTGTACTGCTTAGTACAGTTCTAACAGCATCGTTATGTTTGTTAATGATACCACAGCAACGGTGATGAGTCAGCTTACAGGAAAGAAATGGAGCAAGTAGTGGACTGGTGCACAGGCAACAATCTGTTTCTGAACGTAAACAAGACAAAAGAAAAGACTGTTAACTTCAGGAAGGCCCGTGGTCCACTCCCCACTATACATCAAGGGCTCAGAAGTGGAGACCATCAGGAGCATCAAATTTCTTGGTGTTCACCTGATGGATGATCTCACCTGGACCCTCAAAACCACCTCTCTGGCCAAGAAAGCACAGCAGCAACTGCGTTTTGTATGGCAGCTGAAGAAGACAAGCCTCCCATCCTGACTAAATTCTACAATGGAACCATTGAGAGACTCCTGACCAGCTACATCGCTACCTGGTTTGGGAATTGCAACATCCCTGACCGCAAGTCCCTGCAGAAGACAGTGAATACAGAGAAAAAAATGATTGGGACCTGTTTCCCCTCCATCCAGGGCCAGCACCAACATGGTGCCGGCACTAACTCCTCACTTCACCAGCCACTTTACTATAACTCTCTTTTACTGGCATGTTTACAATCTCCATAACCTGCTGCCAAATTACTATACATACTGTATATTACATAGAGAAAGTTTATATTCAATATTGCTATGCACAGACAACCAGCATACACCACTCCATTCACCCTTTTCATGTATGTACCATGTGTTTGCCCTCCTATCGTGTCATGTGTGCTATATGTGGTCCGTGGTCTGTGTCCAACCCACATTTTTGCATTCGTGTACTTAATCTGCACTTCACCCCTGTAATTGTGTACATATAGCCCCCCATTTGTCTTATGTTATATTGCTGTTCCTGGGGAAACTACGTCACGTACCACTGTATACTAGTGTATGGCTGACATGAAAGTAAAGTCCACTTGACTTGATTTGACTTGACTTGATGCTAAGGCCTACACAGTTAACTATGAGGATGCTTTACATGCTGCTAAATCTGTCTCCAGCTTCCATCTCATACACAGCAACATGAATCCACATTTTGTGTTCTCTATTGTCAAGAAACTATTCATGCCGTTAATAACAAAATTTCTGCTTCACAAGAAATCTGTAATTCTTTCCTTAAAATTTTCATCTCCAAAATATCTGCCATATATGACTCTCTTGACTGAAACCACTCAAATGCAGATTCCATACATTTTCCAAACCGCGTATTCTACGGGGTCGCGGGGGGTCCGGAGCCTATGCCAGAAGCAATGGGCATGAGGCAGGGAACAACCCAGGATGGGGGGCCAGCCTATCGCAGGGCACACTCATACACCAGTCACTCACTCCTATGGACAATTTAGTAATTCCAATTAGCCTCAGCATGTTTTTGGACTGTGGGGGGAAACCGGAGTACCCGGAGAAAACCACACGACAACATGGGGAGAACATGCAAACTCCACACACATGTGACCCAGGCAGGGACTCGAATCTGGGTCCCAAAGGTGGGAGGCAACAGTGCTAACCACCATGCCGCCCCCCCAAATGCAGATTCAATACAGTCAAATTTCGGATTGCGAGTAACTTGGTTTGCGAGTGTTTTGCAAGACGAGCAAAAAATTGTAATACATTTTAATTTGATAAATGAGCGAGGTCTTGCAATGTGAGTATTATGTATATGCTTTGTCTGCTGAACGTTACATAATCACAAATGAGCCAATGGTTCTTCTCTCTCTCTCTCTCTCTCTCTCTCTCGCTGTGGGATTGTGGGCAATCATTTCCCATGTTCGGTCTCAGTTGGCGTGCTTCACTCGTATTGTCAAAATTTAGTAGAAAAACACCACCCGAATAAGGGCGAGCAATAAATCTGTTTAATGGCAATGCAATGTCCACATTTCCGCGAAATCGAAAAGGAGGAATCAAAATATAAAGTATTTTTACTTTATATTTTGTATTAATCATTTTTATATGAATATTTTTGTGTTGTTGAACGAATCATCAAGTTTCCATTATTTCTAATGGGAAAATTCGCTTTGATATACGAGTGCTTTGGATTACAGGCACGTCTCCGGAACGAATTATACTCACAATTCGAGGTTTTACTCTATTTCTGTTCTAAATAACTTCTGTTCTGTCAGTATTGATAGATTTTCTGTGACATTATGATATAATCTGTGACATAATCTGTGCTGCAAATATTGCCACCTGCTCACTTGACCTTTTTCCGACACTGCTCACTAAGAAATGTCTCCCAGTGCTCAGTCCCTTCCTCACCACCCTCATCAGTCCATCCTTAACCAATGGCCATGTATGCACTGTTTTCAAATGAGCAGCTGTTACCCCCATTCTTAAAAAGCCTGGTCTGCACCCAACTAACCTTTTTAACTACTGCTCAATTTCAAATCCTCCTTTCTTTTCAAAAATTCTAGAATGTATAATCTACTCCTAGCTTATTATCAATCTCCAGAATAATAGCCACCTCAAACCACGTCAGTCCAGCTTCCGTCAGTTCCACAATATGGGAACCTTCTTAGTTAAGGTTGGTGCTATAAGCCTCCTACTTTTGCTTGATTTATGTGTTGCCTTTGACACAATCTCACAATCCATTCTGATTCAGGGATTCCACAACCTGCTCTTCATCATTCATCCCCTAGGCCAGATCATTCACTGCTTCTATCAAATTTTTTACCTCAATGCCGATGCTAATGCTGATACACAGATCTACTTCAGTACCAGCTCCATAATCAGCCTGCTATTATGAATTTCTCAAGCTTAACAGTGATAAGACGGAACTTATTGTCCAACAGTTACAATCCACACTTAACAAAGTTAGGTTGATTATCCTCCATTGGGACCACACCACCATCACCTGTGCTCTGCTGGTTTGTAACTTTGGTGTTACCTTTGACCAAACCCTCTCAATATGACGCTCACACACATTCCACAGTAAAAATAACTTTCTTCCATCTCATCAACATCGTCCAGCTTAGGCCCTGCCTTTCTGAGTCCCTCATTCACACCTTTATCTCTAGCCAGCTTGACTACTGCAACTCCATCTTCATCCCCCCATCCAAACCCCATGGTTTTGGTGACCATGCCGTTTCCCGTTCAGCTCACTATCACCCAGCTATCATCCAGCTAATTCCCTTCCTATTGCCATTTGCCAGTTGAATGCAGTCTCCAATTTCAAATCCAAACTTGAAAACCTTACCATTTGCTAAAGCCTGTAATCCTCCCTATCCATAAAATGTTTGTTTGTGGTTGTTGTTTTGTCATATCTGTTTACTTTGTTATCCCATGTAAGTGTCTTTGAGTTTTTGAAAAGTGCTATATAAATATATTAATAGTTATTATTATTATAAAAACTAGTAAACCCTTAACACACATTATAAACAAAAAATCTATTTTACAGCTCTTTTCTGTAACTGAAATTCTTTATTTGTGCTACAATTACTGGGCAATCAGTCATACCATTTTCAGACTTGTCTGACATGTCAGACTTGTTTGTACATGAAAAACCTTTAAAATAGAATGTGCACATTTTGTACAGCATAATACATTCCCTTGGTGGGTGCGATGACATGCGTGCATGGCAACAAACTTTATGTTTATGGAATATATTATATATTGGAAAAAATAATTCAACTGAAGATCATCCTCAACAGAGGAAGCAGGTAGCATTTGTAGATAAGCAGAACTTTTGTTTACAGTCACATTATTTTAACATTTATAGGTAAAACAGAATTCTCTTTCTATGCGTCTTTAATGAAAATCAAAACACTGGTCCTAAATCCTTTCCCAAATTTCAATTGTCACATCTGAGTTTGGAAGAAGGTGAAGGCAGGCATAGAAGCAAACAAAATCAGGCTTTATTTGAAATAAACTGGAACAGAACCAAACCAAATGGACCACGAGGGGTCAAAATGGGAAACCGGGTATCGGGCTGAAGGCGCAAACGTGAGGAAACATGGGAACATAAACAGGGAGTGATGACAATGACAAGACTGAAGCTCATAATATTAATCACACTTAAATACAGAGGACTAATGAGGGAACACAACAAGTGGCTGCTAACGTGTATCACGGGAGGAGCAGAAATGAGAGGTGAGACAAACAATGCCCAGGGTAATGATAGGGCATGATATCAATGTCATCCTTCATTGCCAGAATCCTGAAATGAAAGAGAAGGAATGATTAATTACTGTAACACAATAGCACAAATTCAAAATGTTTATTCTTAAATCAATATCTCTGTAGGGAAGAAAACAGAGACCTTTTAGACTTAAAAATTAAGACCTGGAATGAGTACACTGGTGTTTGTTAGCATAGTGTTTCCCAGCCTAGTCCTCGGAGTCCCCCAGACAGTTCACAATTTCAAGAGCAAAAATTTGTATTGTTTGACAGGGAGCTGGAAGGGAGCAAAAATGTGAAACGTCTGGCAGGGGGCTGGGAGGGAGCAAAAATATGGACTGTCTGAGAGTCCCCAAGGACTGAGTTGAGAATCACTCTCTTAGCAGACCATGGACTCATATAAACCAGCATTGTCACACACAGCCAAACAGCTCTTTTGCTCCCAAACTCACCCTGTTGGCCCCTGTGTTTCCGTTTTTGCCAACCGGCCATTTTTCTGCCTGTGAAGGATTTGCAGTTTGGTGATGAGGAATTTCTTGTCAACTCCCTCCTGCACACAGACAGAAAGAAATTCCCATTGCAGGTAACAAAACTATTCTGGATCACAAGACGTGTCCCTTTTGGGATTCCAGGTATACCCACATTTCTAATCTGTTCTTGTAAGAGGCTGACAATCTTTTGCTGTCCATCTACTACTTGGGTGTGAAAATAAATTATTTTACTGAAAATAAAAGGAGAAAGAAAGACTGAAATATACAAATGGTTCCTTTTCAGATGAACTAAGCGCAGACAGACAGGCAATAGTGTAAACTTGGGGGGAAAAAAAGAAAAAATCAATTGAAATTAATTGTCCAATTGAAACTGACAGTCATGCAAGCACTTGCTGGGATATTGAGAAGCAACTCACAGAAAACACAGCAGGGAGATAAAGAGGGTGTTCATGTGCTGGGCATTCGGGGGCCTTCTGGGAAGCTGAAAGTTCATCTTCAAGCTGGTCTGACAGGAGGAGCAGAAGCGACAGCGACATAGTCGTAAAAACAGGGAAACGATGCTTTGCATTTTTTACGATACTGATTACTTTGTAAGCCTTGCAAATGTCTGATTATTTGTCAGCTATGCAAATGGACATGGAAGAAACTTGATTTTAGTCTGGCAGTTATGAAATTAGTTTGACACCTGGTGGTGAAGTTCAAGTACTGCAGGCTGCATTCTATTCTAAAGTGTACAGAACCCTGAATTACTTCTAACAGGAAGACAGCTATGAAATTCTCTTAAAATGTGCTCTGAGGCCATAAAGTTTACCAAAAACAAATCATTTTCTGTTCTATATTGAGCCATTTTGACATAAGTAGCCTTTGAATGCCTTTGCTTGTCCAGAACAAGCAAAAATTCAAGACAATAACAAATTTATTTTTGTATAGCGCATTATCACAACATTACATCGTCTCAAAGCGCTTTACAGCATCCCCACCCAAAGCCCCCAGTGAGTAAGCCATAGGCAACAGTGGCAAGGAAAAACTCCCTAGAAGGAACAAACCTTGGGAGGGACCAGACTCAAAGGGGAAGCCCATCCTCCAGGGGTCGGCAGGGAGAGTCAGATTGGAGAGATCACTAAGTGCTGAGTCATACTGTCCAAATCATAAAATTTGAGACATAACCAAGGAGCAGGGGGGAGATGACAAGCCAGTGCTGACTGTCCCTCCAATCGCAAGGCAACCAGAGGTAAGGCAGCGGGTCATATATGAAAGATGCCTCGTGTATGCTTGTCATTTGTTTTTTGCTGGCATGAAGTGCGGCTCACAAGACCCCTTGATGAGAAAAATAATGGATCCACGAACTTCCTTGCCCGGACACAGGTCACAGGGTCCCCCCGGAGCCAAGCCTGGGGGTGGGGCTCGATGGTGAGCACCTGGTGACCAGGCCTGCACCCATGAGGCCTGGTCGGGTACAGCCAGATGAAGGCATGTGGGTCCCCCCTCCAATGGCCTGTAGGAGGGGCCAAAGGGGTCGGGTGCAGTGCGAGTTGGGCAGTGGCCGAAGGCGGGAACCTTAGCGATACGATCCTCGACTGCAGAAGCTAGCTATAGGGAAATGGAATGTCACCTCTCTGGTGGGGAAGGAGCCTGAGCTGGTGCGCGAGGTTGTAAGGTTCTGACTAGATATAGTCAGGCTCACCTCAACGCATGGCTTGGGCTCTGGAAGGGGGTTGGACCCTCTTCCATTCTGGAGTTGCTCATGGGGAGAGACGCCAAACAGGGGTGAGCATACTTATTGCCCCCTGGCTGGGTGCCTGTACATTGGGGTTTACCGCAGTGGACGAGAGGGTAGCCTCCCTTCGCCTTCGGGGACGGGTCCTGACTGTTGTTTGCGCTTATGCGCCAAACGGCAGTTCAAAATACCCACCCTTTTTGGAGTCCTTGGAAGGGATGTTGGAGAGCGCTCCTCCTGGGGACTCTCTTGTTTTGCTGGGGGACTTCAATGCTCACGTGGACAATGAGACCTGGAAGGCCGTGCGTGATTGGGAGGAACGGCCCCCCCGATCTGAATCCGAGCTGCGTTTTGTTATTGGACTTCTGTGCTCGTCATAGATTATCCATAATGAACACCATGTTCAAGCATAAGGGTGTCCATATGTGCACTTGGCACCAGGACACCCTAGGCCGCAGTTCGATGATCGACTTTGTAGTCGTGTCGTCAAACTTGTGGCCACATGTCTTGGACACTCGGGTGAAGAGAGGGGGGGAGCTGTCAACTGATTACTACCTGGTGGTGGGTTGGCTCCACTGGTGGGGGAGGAAGCCGGCCAGGCCTGGCAGGCCCAAGCGTATAGTGAGGATCTGCTTGGAACATCTGGCGGAATTCCCTGTCAGGAGGAGCTTCAACTCCCACCTCCGGCAGAGCTTTTCCCATGTCCCGGGGGAGGCGAGGGATATTGAGTCTGATTGGGCCTTGTTCCGTGCCTCCATTGTGGAAGCAGCTGACCGGAGATGTGGCCGTAAGGTGGTCGGTGCCTGTCGCGGCAGCAATCCCCAAACCCACTGGTGGACACCGGCAGTGAAGGATGCTGTCAAGCTGAAGAAGGACTGTGGGACTCCAGAGGAAGCTGATGAGTACCGGCGGGCCAAGCGGAACATGGCTTCAACGGTCTCTGAGGCAAAAACTCAGATATGGGAGGAGTTTGGCAAGGTCACGGAAAATGACTTCTGGACAGCTTCGAGGAGATTCTGGTCCACCATCCAGTATCTCAGGGCAGGAAAGTGGTGCAACATCAACATGTTTATGGTGGGGATGGGGGGCTGCTGACCTCAGCTCGGGACATTTTAAGTCCCACCGACAGGGAGGGAGGTCACTGAGGTAGATAAAAAGCTCCTCGGTGGCTGGGCCCTGAGGGTGGATGAGATCAGCCCGGAGTTCCTTAAGACTCTGGATGCTGTGGGGCTGTCCTGGTTGACACGCATCTGCAGCATCGCGTGGATATCAGGGGCGGTACCTCTGGATTGGCAGACCGGGGTGGTGGTACCTCTCTTTAAGAAGGGGGACTGGAGGTTGTGTTCCAACTAAAAGGGGAATACACTCCCCAGACTCCCTGGTAAGGTCTATTCGGGGGTGCTGGAGAAGAGGGTCCGTCGGATTGTCGAAGCTCGGATTCAGGAGGATCAGTGTGGTTTTCGCCCTGGCCATGGAACAGTGGACCAGCTGTATACTCTCAGCAGGGTTTTGGAGGGTTC
The DNA here is from genome assembly GCF_023856365.1 of Brienomyrus brachyistius. Lineage (NCBI taxonomy): Eukaryota > Metazoa > Chordata > Actinopteri > Osteoglossiformes > Mormyridae > Brienomyrus > Brienomyrus brachyistius. The sequence goes on from NC_064554.1 coordinate 1,469,173, forward strand.
ATGGGAGTTTGCCCAACCAGTCTACAGGTGTTTTGTGGACTTGGAGAAGGCATTCAACCATGTCCCTTGGGGAGTCTTGTGGGGAGTGGTCTGGGAGTATGGGGTGCCGGGCTTCCTTATAAGAGCTGTTCGGACCAGTGTCAGAGCTTGGTCCGCATGGGCGGCAATAAGTCAGACTCATTTCCCGTGAGGGTTGGACTCCGTCAGGGCTGCCCTTTGTCACCGATTCTGTTCATAGCTTTTATAGACAGAATTTCTAGCCGCAGCTGGGGCATGGAGGGTGTCCGGTTTGGTGACCTCAGGATTAGGTCTCTTTTTGCAGATGATGTGGTTCTGTTGGCTTCATGATTGGCTGTGACCTTCGGCTCTCACTAGGACAGTTCAGAGGTGAGTGTGAAGCAGCTGGGATGAGAATCAACAGCTCCAAATCCAAGACCATGGTCCTCGGCCAGAAAAGAGTAGAATGCTCTCTCTGGGTTGAGGAGGGGGGTCCTCCCCCAAGTGGAGGAGTTTACCTGTAAGTATCTGCATCAGTCTGTCATGATGAGCCAAAATGCAAAGCTCTCGATTTACCAGTCGATCTACGTTCCTACCCTCACCTATGGTCACGAGCTGTGGGTAGTGACCAAAAGAACGACATCGTGAGTACAAGCAGCGGAAATGAGTTTCCTCTTCAGGGTGGCTGGGCTCTCCCTTAGAGATAAGGTGAGGAGCTCAGTTATTCGGAAGGGACTCAGAGTAGTGCCGCTGCTCCTCTGCATTGAGAGGAGCCAGATGGGGTGGCTCGGGCATCTGATTAGGATGCCTCCTGGACACCTCCCTGGTGAGGTGTTCCAGGCATGTCCCACTGGAAGGAGGCCCCAGGGTAGACCCAGAACACGCTGAAGGGACTATGTCTCTCGGCTGGCCTGGGAACGCCTCAGGATTCCCCCGGAGGAGCTGGATGAAGTGGCCGGGGAGAGGGAAGTCTGGGAAATTTCCTGCGAGTCAACCTCGGATAAGCGGAGGATAATGGATGGATGTATTTCAGTTTCTGTATGTTATATATGAGCCCCTCCCTATCTTCCTGTAAGTATGTCGGGGGTCTTCTTCACAAGTTTATATAATTAATATAAATGTGAATGTAAATACTTTTGAGAATATGTATGAAGTTGTAATTAAATATAAAGTTGTTAGTCAAAGGAAATAAAGTCAAGGAAAAATCTTATATTCAGGTGAGGCAGTGTGGATGCTTGGACAGGGAACAGGTGTTACAGGCCATTTAAGGTACATTATTCTTAATAAGTGCTAATAGGAAAAGCAGCTGTGGTTTCTAACAAAGGGCATAAAACTGGATTTCACTAATAGCTTAAGTAAGGACTGTATTGATTATGTCATACTGTATCTATGGCAACAAGGTTCAATTTGTCACTGGCTATTTGGACCACATTAATATCAGACAGCTGAACCATGATGTTTCTCATTAAAACCCCAGTTGGAGTGATGTTTCCCATTAAGATGAGTATTAGGGCCACCGTCCTCCCAACTGGATGGTCTAAATAACCACAAACAGGACGTCCAGCCAGAGTTCCTTTGGTTTATTGTTCAATGGGAAAAATCCATTTTGTTGAGTTGTCCTCCGGGTGGTGGTGGTGGTAGAAAAAAAAAGAAGAATTAGCAAAAATCATTTCCATGCTCTGTGACATTTATTAAACGCTGCACCATTCAGATACCTTGGGAGGTATTACGGTGTCCAGCAGGGGGCGTCATTTACATTTTTTTACACAGAACAGCAGAAATAGTTTGACGACTTGCAAAGCAGGCAGTAATGGAACAGGACCCCCAGCCTGCCGAAAGTAATATTGTTACTTTTAGTCATTAAGAACCTAAACTCCAGTCTATCTACAAGACCCTCACTGGTCTCATTAGCTTGGACAGACTGCTTTTCGTTTTTGTAAGGGGGTCGTGAGGCTCCTGAGAAGGAGCCAGGGTTACCAGACAAGTTCCTGGCCATAAAGGAGCTCCAGCATGTTCCAGCACCCCCTTCCTCTTCAGCACTTTCTGTAAAAAACACCTGGGGACAAGCGGAGATATTCCTCAGAGAAAAAGACACACCTCACACATTAGGGTAGTGAGGGAGGGGCCACCAAGTGTGTCTAACCAGAAGGTTGTTAGTTCAAATCCCTGGAAGGATCCTGCTGCAGGACCCTTCAGCAAGGTGCTTAACCTCATGCTCCTTGTGTAGTACTATTATATAAACAGGGGCCTCATCTGATAACTATTGGTACCATAAATGGTATTTTCATTTTTTCCCTGAGACAAAATAGAACATCAGATGGTCAGACCTAAATGGCACCAGATGAGTTTCATCTGCAATGTTTAATGCAAATTATGTTGTTATAATATGTTCTGGCCTGGCACCTAAAGAGGGATATTACTGTTGTACTGTGGGAAGATACTGTGCTTGGCTTTAATAAATACCCATGGTCAGTAAGCAAGGTATAAGTCTGACTGAGGTCATATTTTAAGCAGGAGTTGTAGATAAGACTCATATGAAGTCGTTTAGGTCTGACCACCAGATGTTGTATTTTGTATATAAAATATATATTCTGTCATGACCTGCTCGTCGACTCCTCATGTGTGCCACGCCCCCTGCTTACCCACGTGTGCTTCCCTGATTGTATCCAGCCCCGTCTGATTATGTTGCTCAGTCCTGTCCTATTTAAGTCCTGGTCTTGCTTGTCTCCCCTGTCTGTCATTGATGTTAGATAATGTTTGTGTTCCTTAATAAACCCCAGTTTCCCCGTTTTCTGCCTGCCTGCTCGTTCCTGATCGCTCGCGCTGCCTGAGCGATCTCCCGTTCGGCACGTCCCATGACAGAATGACAGACCGGACCAAGAAAAGGAGGAAGCAGAGGAGAAGGAAGCACCTGGAGGAGCCACTCAGTCTGGGCACCTGCTCCCTCACCAGCCCCTGGCTCCCTCTGGAGGGAGAGGAGGAGGAGCTCGTCCTGGGTCCAGACCTGGAACCACTCGGTCTGGGACCCTACTCCCTAGCGAGGCTCTGGGCTCCCAGCGACGACGAGGAGGATGAGCCCTTCACGTTCCCTGAGCTGGAACCTATCCCCCCGGAGCAGCTACCGCCCCTGGACCGGTACAATTACTGGCCCGAACGACTGAGTAATTGGGGAGATTTTAGGGCTGTAAGGGACTCGATCCCTCGAGTACCCCGGGTCCCGATAAGGACCGCGCCCGTCTCCCCCTCCCAGGACTTGCCAGTTCCGCCTGCGCTGTCAGCGCAGCTCCCGCCTCTGCAACCTGCGCAGCCGGAGCAGCCATCTCCGCTGTCTGCTACGTCTGCGCAGCTTCCTCCACCTGCGGCTTGCGAGCACGTGCTGCCGCCAGAACCTGCGGTCCCCACGCACGTGCAGCCGACAATGCACGTGACCCCAGAGCCCGTGCAGCCGCCTCCGCTGCCCCCAGCGCAGCTGCTCCTGCCTGCAGCTCCTGGACCGGCGCCCCCTCCACGACCTGCCTGTGTGACTATGCCCCCTGTGACTCCTACGCCCTCACTCCGGCGGACTCGACCCCGACCGAAGGTCGTAATGTCTGTGTCCCGTAAAGGGAGGGGACACAGACGCAGGGCTGGGGTCCCGCCCGCCCTGCCCCCTGGCTCGCCCTCCCTCGCCTGCGCTAGGGCTCGGTTGGCGCCCGCGGTTCCTGGCCCTCCGGGTCGGCTGTCGCCTGCGGGACCCCCTCTGCTGCCTCGTCGCCCTGCCTCACTCCCCTCTCCGGTGCCTGGTCGGTCGCCTGTGGGCTCCCCGACGACGGCTCCTCCGTCGCTTGCAGGTCCACCCGCTCGTGCGCGGCGGAAGACGTCGCCGCCTGCGGCGGCTCCCCCCCTCGCCTTGCCCTCGCCAGGGTCCCCTCCTGCTTCCTCCCTGGCCCCTCCGCTGGTCCCTCGCCCTGCCTCCTCTGCCCCTCCGAGGTCCCCTCCGGCTCCGGCCGCCTGCAGCCCCTCCGGCTTCCTCCCGTCGCCTGCTGGGGCTCCCTCGGGCTCCCCTTAATTCCCCCTCCTGCGCTCCCATCTTTCCTGCCCCGGTCCCGCCTGTGTTTGTTCCTCCTCCCGCCTCTGTCCCGCTGTCCTCTGTTCCTGGTCCATTTGTTCTGCCCCGCTCCGCTCCTGGTTTCCCGACGTTCCCTCCCGTCACTCCCGCTCCTTTTGTCCCACCTGTTCCCTCTGTTCCGCCCTTTCTAGTCTGTCTCTCGGCATTCCCTGCCCTTTGTCATGTCCTGTCTTGCGTCTTGTCCCTTGCCTTGTTCTGCGTCTCCGTCTTGTTCCCGGTCCTTCGTTGATGGTTCTGTTTTTTTGGTTCCAGGTCCCAGTTCCCGTGTCCCGTCTGTCGCCTCCTCCCTGGCGCGCCCGGTGAAGCGCACCTTTGGGGGGGAGTTCTGTCATGACCTGCTCGTCTGCTCCTCATGTGTGCCACGCCCACTGCTTACCCACGTGTGCTTCCCTGATTGTATCCAGCCCCGTCTGATTATGTTGCTCAGTCCTGTCCTATTTAAGACCTGGTCTTGCTTGTCTCCCCTGTCTGTCATTGATGTTACTGATGTTAGTGAATGTTCGTGTTCCGTGTTCCTTAATAAACCCCAGTTTGCCCCGTTTTCTGCCTGCCTGCTCGTTCCTGATCGCTCGCGCTGCCTGAGCGATCTCCCGTTCAGCACGTCCCGTGACATATATACTGCTGTTATCAGGTTTAAATAAAATAATATATTTTGGACAGAATCCTTGATTCACATGTAATTCTAAATCGCACCAATTGTAGATGAGATTTAGCTTCATGATTTATCCTGGATCTGATACATTAAGTGATTTCTTCCATTTAGACCTGGTGCAGCCTGTAAGTTCTTTTCTTTGGATACGGTGCAGGATCTCATTCCTCCTGTTTGATTCACATAGTTCCACTATTTATGCAGATTGTTCATAAATGTCATTTTTATTTTTCCCAGTGCAGGCTGATGATGTCAGCACATGTGTATAAGCAAAAAGCCACATGAATTCCGATCTGAGCATTCACATTCAGGTCGCATGGCCACGAATCGGATACGTATGCGATTTAGTACCACATATGAAATGTGAACGCTCAGATCGGAATTCATGTGGCTTTTTGCTTATACACATACACTGACATCAGCCTGCACCGGCAGGCTCGTATCCACACATCTCTTGGTGCAGCAGTTCCAGTTGTATACATTGTGCAGTCTCCCAGATCTGTTGTTTCACATGACCTACTATTTCCCAATCCAGTCCTCGGAGACCCACAGCTGGTCCATGTTTTTGCTCAGTGACCCCCCCCCCTCACCAATACTGTGGGATACTTTAAATTAGGACCCATGGCAAACATTAACTGAATAAATAGTTCAGTTTATTAAAACTGCATAGACAGAATTGGGCTCTTTGAAACGTATATTTTTAAAAAGCACTAATCAAAGCAGAAATAGAAAACAAAGACATGACATCATTGAGAACAAATTGATTGAGAAAGTCATAAAAAAATTAGAGTGATAAACAAGCATTTGCGAAATATGATATATACCTCGGCACGGCCCACAGTCTACGAGGTGAGTGTAATACAAACGTAATACAAATGGCAGAGTCAAAACACAAGCCAAGTTCAATTAGACAAAAGTCAAGGAAAAATCTTATATTCAGGTGAGGCAGAGTGTGGATGCTTGGACAGGGAACAGGTGTTACAGGCCATTTAAGGTACCTTATTCTTAATAAGTGCTAATAGGAAAAGCAGCTGTGGTTTCTAATAAAGGGCATAAAACTGGATTTCACTAATAGCTTAAGTAAGGACTGTATTGATTATGTCATACTGTATCTATGGCAACAAGGTTCAATTTGTCACTGGCTACTTGGACCACATTAATATCAGACAACCGAACCATGATGTTTCTCATTAAAACCCCAGTTGGACCAGAGTTCCTTTGGTTTATTGTTCAATGGGAAAAATCCATTTTTGCATGCAAGGCTAATGCTTTATGGGACAATCTGACAAACACTGTCCTTTTGATATTTTTCCCACAGAAAGATCACCAGGGATGAAACTCCTTAGCGTCAAACACAGAAACATCATTGAACCTGATTAAAACACCTAAAGCAGTATTAAACTTGCTTTGTTTGAATATACATAAGTTGAAATTTGAGTTTACAATTTGCACATGCTGGAAGGTGTACATCACTGGTCCTGATGTTTGTCTCCCATTAAGAAAGTAACTGCATTTTATTACTTGACTTTTTTTGTATGTAGTTGGTTTATAGAAAAGAAAAAAAAAAGCACTTGAAATCAAAATGCAGTAAGATAATTATTTGAAAACCATCAGTGACTTGATACGAGATTAGGGAGTTACAGTGTATCACAGTTGTGCTATTATGGATTATAAAATGTGGTCACTGGGATTACATTGAAATTGTGTTCGTTCAGATGGTCTCTCAGTCTTTGTTTTCGGTGTCCACGCAATGTCCTTAGACTAGGCATTAATCTGGCATTCAGCTGCTGTGCTTCCTCATTAACAGTGATCTCTCCATTTAGAAGATTACTGATAGCCTCACATTCAGCACAATTGCCATAATTCCAGGATGCCTTATCTTGGCCTGCTGTGGCTGGTGGTGAAAATGTAACATTTTGAAATATGTTTTGGCACAATGAACATGGCAGCAGTGGTGTGTACATGTGACTGTAATTCTCTCCCTCCCTTACACGGCACACTTGATAAGCCATAGAGTACACTGCATCTGGCAGCCTGATTGACCTATGATGCTCGGCAGCCAAACACACAGCATGGGTCACGTTGTCATTCCATGTCTCAATGCAGGCCAGACAAATGAAAATTCTCGTTGCCTTCCTCCCTTTGCAGCTCACGGAAGCGCCAAAGTAGTTCTGGGTTTTCTGACCACCCCTCTGAAAATAGGAGCAGCTCACGACAGTCGCCCCAAAACAAAAGTCATTTCCACAGAAATTACCCTCACTTCTGCGAATGATCATGTCATCATTTAGTTTCTGCAGCACTTCCAGAATGGCAGTAACACTTCGGTCCCCCGTTGTTTCAACAACCTCGGGAAGATATTAGAGGGTTTTATAAAACATGCTTTTCTGGATGTGATACATTTCTCACTTACCAATAGATTATTATCATTATTGTTATTGTTGTTGTTGTTATTATTTTAATTATTATTATCCCTTTCCAAAGTAAAGAAAATACATTTCACTGGTTTTGATTGAGATATTAGAATTTAGAGATCAATTGTCATTGTTGACACACAACAATTAAATGTGTCCTCTGCATTTAACCCATATGTGACAAGGTGACATAGCAGGGGGCAGCTAATTCAGCGCCCGGGGAGCAGTGCTTGAGGGTGGTACCTTGCTCAGGATACCTCAGTGGTGCCTTACTGGTTGGGGATTCGAATCTGCAGTCTTTCAATTACAAATGCGCTTCCCTGACCATTAACAGTATAATACAACCACATACTAAATGTGGCCAGTGAGCACTCTTAATATGCAGTTTAATCATATGTTATTCCTTTACATATATAGAGAACAAAACCTAAAAAGCAATTTGAGTTGGTATGAAATTAAAAGTTATTTTTCATAATAAAATATAATTACACTTTTGTTCCTTAAAGCAGATCATGCTAACAAAAAATGCATGTTCAGTTTATTATATCCTTAAGAACTGTTAACATGTTAAAGACTGTATAGGAGTAAGTCAGAGATTATTCTGGATCTCTTACCACTTCCAACAGTACTGAGAAAGGAGGTCTACGGGGCAACTGGGTTTCATACAATTGGAACACATCTGGAAACTTCTCAAACAGTTTTGAGTGAAGGTCTGTTTCTAGAATATCTCTTGGATTAATGGGTGGTTTGTTAATATAGCCGATGAAGAAGATGCTGTGTAGAATCTGGCAGGAAAGCAAAAGACGACCATTACATCTGTCTTGGAGTAGACAGCTTTCTCCATCTACAACTTTAATCCATCTACATGATTCAATCCTCACTCACTCACTAGGTAAGAAACTGAATTATTTCATAAGAATCATTTGCTTAAGTTTAGATTCAGTGGTATAATTCAGTTAAAGCACAAAATCAGTATTATCACATTTAATAGAAGCATGTGCAAATCAAATATACAACTAAATTATTGAACAGCTTTAGTTTAAGATGAAGGTTGAAGTATTAAAAAATCATTTTAGCAATCACAGGGTTCTGTGGTAAATTGTTAAAATGACAGTTTCAGGAGGTGACTCACCTCTTTAATGTAGCGTCTTCCCCTCTCTTGGCTGAGATTTGTCTTTGTCATCACTGATTTAATGAATTTCAGAGATTCTTTGATAAACACTTTGCTGCTATTCAGCAGGTTCTGTCTTATCTTCATGTCATTCGGTACTAATGGTTTCATTCCCTGAAAACTGAAAAAAGGTCACATTATATGATAGGCCGAGGTCTCAGACAGCCATTATGAAGTCTGAGGTTGAGAACACAAGGCAAATGTTTCAAGCCAGCATGTCAAACAGCAATCTACAACTATTATGTAGTACTTTATTACAATAACTACTTATTTTAATACTCAAATTATAAAACAGGCTGTGCAGAACATTTTTGATGACACAGGGTCAGATTTTGTTAATGTACACTTTTCTGTGAGGTACAAAAATCTCCATGGTTATGAATTTTATATAAAACTAGTAACATTGTGTGTATTACAGCATATTCCATATATTAAGTACCATCTACTTACTCGTATTAACCTAGATAAGTTGTGCAGGGCTGGGGCACAGCCTGAATGGGATGCTAGTCTATCACAGGGCACATACACATAGTAGGCAATTAAGAGACACGAATTAGGCTAATTAGGGCCTACAAAACTCTCTCTCGATTCGAACCCTCAAGCCTGGAGATGTGCGTTCAGAGTGGGTGCATTTTTAAAGATCATAATTCCAAAATCAAACCACCTTTGCCTGTCTGTTAACATGTCCTATACATTCAAAATGTTATGCATTCAAAATCCATCCATCCATCCATTTTCCAAACCGCTTATCCTACTGGGTCGTGGGGGGTCTGGAGCCTATCCTGGAAGCAATGGGCACGAGGCAGGGAACAACTCAGAATGGGGGGCCAGCCCATCACAGGGCACACTCACACACCATTCACACCTATGGGCAGTTTAGCAACTCCAATTAGCCTCAGCATGTTTTTGGACTGTGGGGGGAAACCAGAGTACCTGGAGGAAACCCCATGACGACATGGGGAGAACATGCAAACTCCACACATGTAACCCAGGCAAGACTCGAACCCAGATCCCAGAGGTGTGAGGCAACAGTGTTAACCACTGCACCACCATGCCACCCCAACTTACTTCCAAATATATTTTAATATACTTTAATGTGGTTTGCAAAACTTTTCACTGGTGTTATCACATTATAAGACATTAAGTTGATCATATTTTTTTTCTATTATCATTGTCAGTATCTGTGTCTGTCTTTAATGACAATTATAAGATACAAGATATAATAAGATACTATTAATAATTAAATATTTAATAAAAAAAACTTAACTATACTATAACACAAATGGTTTTTATTTTATTTGATAAAAAAGGGCAATATTAACTGAGAAAATATTAACAAAGATCTAATCCCCATATTAATTAGCTTTTTAATTGTTCTAATCATTCATGAAATTAGCATTAGTTACTGGTGTCATGGATATGGTGCAGTGGCATTCTGAGTAAAATGAAATATTTTTTAATGACTGACCTATGGGGGCAAGGTGACCTGAGAAAGGAAAAACAGAAAAATCAAACAAATCATGAGGTAAATATATTATTAAAACACACTGTGTGAATTGACATCCGCAGCTGTGACTAATATTTTAAGTGTGTTTTAAAAACCCTGCAGCCTATGTGGCGTTGTTTCCTACTCCAAATGGAGAATAACCCATATATTACTGTACAAACAATTCACAAATAATCGGTCTGGTCGAGGCAAAACGCCAGATAAATGGTTACGTTGATACGATTAAAAGAATCGTCGAATATGAGTTTGGGGTGTAATAGTTTGCCGTAATATATGGAATGTGATCAAGGGAATTACCGTATACGCATAAACCACTTTGGTTTATTCCCATGTAAATATATTCCTATTCTGTGGTTTTGCTCAGACAATTTATAATACAAAAGATTTTTTAGGCAGTCAAAGAAAATGATTATACCTATTTTTCTGGACATTGAATGAATTGTAGCACTGAAGTGACCGTAGGACAGCGCAGCGGTGTGGGCTGGTGCCAACCATATGAATAGTTCGCTGTGATCGCCATGCACTGTAATGTCTTGTATTGAATTGTAATGTTGTAATAAAACAAAGATTTCTCCTGTTCTCAAAAAAGCTACTGAAATTTTGTGGAATGGCTTGATGAACACCGCTCCGGTCCCCAAACCACTCCTGACGGGCACCTCAGTCATTCCGTGTATTTGTTCATTTTTTACCACCATCTCAATTAATTAATTAACGAAAATTCTTACATGAACCGATGGGGTATTGATTGGCCAAACATGGTGTGATAGTGGTCGAATTAAGAAATACACCGATATATATAATTTTTGCTACAAATATTAGGGTGAGTTTTAGGTTTTGAAATGGTTAAACTAACACACTTTGACACACATCTTAGAAGTTTTACAAAAGCATGAAGATCATTTAAACATAATTTTCTTTAACTGCCTAAAACTATTGCACACTGCTGCATGTATTTTTAAAATATATAGGTCTATATTACCTTAAAGGATTTCTTAATTGTCGCGTTCCCTTTTCCTCAGACGATTCCGCCTGTACTGTAAGTGGAAATATGAAACGGGGCGAAACATCCGTGTTACTACGGACTGTATAGTACGGCCACTCCGCGTCGCAAAGTAGAATAATTCCAATGCGTTGGTTTTTCTGGTTTAAGGTTTCATGTAAAGGATTTAACTGGGGTCCAAGTAGCGTTAGCTGCAGAATCTCCGTTGTGATTTTTAACTTCTTTTTGTAGAAAAAAAATCATTTTATAGTAGACTTGAAAATGTAATAGACAAAAATGCTTCTTGTGTGTTTTTATGTAAATACAATTTTCAAAATTACAGTTTTTCTTGATTGATTTGGAACATTTCTCAAATGAAAATTAACATTTGTAAAACAGGTGTAATCCCCACACCATAATGTCACTTCTGCACGAGAACATCATTTTCCACACAAATTAATTAACATTTTTGTACGTATATGCAAATAGTTTGTACAATTGCCATCATTTGGCACAATTTTCAGTTGCTTCGGTCTCGTTGGTGAAAATTAATTGTTTCCCACTGTAACAATTTTATACCCAAAACTATATATGTATGTGATCATTGTGTTAGCCAAACTTTTGAAATGATTTAAAAACATATATTCCATAAATTGCAGTGATATGGCACTGTCGTGTTTTTGGCTCCCACAATACATGCGTTTATTTTCTTTTTGTTGTCTTTGTGTTACATAGCGCTGTCATTTTTTTGTTTGCTGTTGTACCAGGTGCAGTGTTGTCCTCAACATGCAGCAAGCTGTAAAACTGAAGATTGTCCTGGAGTTCAAACCCAACATCTCGTGGGGTGTAGATGAGAACAAATAGGGAGCTTCTTTGACACCTATTCATTGAATTCTATAGGCAGTTGTACTCTCATATTAAGCCAGATCTCAGCGCTTAGCAGCTTGCTCACATTTTGCTCAGTTTCCATGCTCCCAAATAGGAGGGTGTCAGGAGATGGACTTTGGTGAAAGTTGCTTGTCTGGGAAGAGCTTCACGCATCTCAAACATGGCGGTTTCGGGTTGTACTGAGATGCGATTAGGGGTGCGTTTCCCAAACAAAGACGGAAGTTAGCATTAAAGATTCATCGTAGTTCAAACTTATGGAAGATTATAAGCACAAAAATTCAAATGGCAATTCATTTTGCAATTGTCAATTCAATATTCAACCAGAGCATGCATTTGTCATTTCAATATTTGATCTGTGCATGTAATTTGAAAATATATTTTGCAATCGGCAATTCAATGTGCAAAGTGCCTATGAAATCCTTAAATAATTTCATAATGTTTTGAATAAAAAATAGAATGACAATTCACTGAATTGCATTTCGTTTTGCCATGGGCTTTTTGCCTCTTTATTCAAATGGAAATTCATTTGGCAATTGTCAATTCAATATTCAATCAGAGCATGCATTTGTCATTTCAATATTTAATCTGTGCATGTAATTTGAAAATACATTCTGCAATCGGCATTTCAATGTGCAAAGTGCTTATGAAATCCGTAATTCATTTAAAAATATTTTGAATAACAAATAGAATAACAAATCACTGAATTGCATTTCGTTTTGCCATGGGCTTTTTGCCTCTTTATTCAAATGGAAATGGCGTCCCCGGGAATTGCATTGCATGTTGGGGAGAAAACTCAATTTGCAATTCCCAACTGTCAGACCGCTCATCAAGGTGGACCTTCATTAACGACGTCACTTCCTTGTTTAGGGCCTCGCTACCATTCAACGGATTTGTTCGTTTAGTTAGAATGAGTAATGGCGGCAGAAGAGCTTGCAGTAAATATTTCTGCCTTAGCAGATGACATGGAAATTAATCGGGTATCAGCAGTAGATGCGTTTGATAGGTTGTTTGTGTTGTCACAGAGGGTAACCAACTGCGTGACTCGATGTAACGCCTGAGCTACATTAGTTTGCACCCTTCTCGTATCAAGTCCAGTTAAGATTGTAAGTTCCTCTACCCTCTGTGACAACACAAACAACCTATCAAACGCATCTACTGCTGATACCCGATTAATTTCCATGTCATCTGCTAAGGCAGAAATATTTACTGCAAGCTCTTCTGCCGCCATTACTCATTCTAACTTTTTTTTTTTACGTTTTAAAGAACTTTATTTAGAGCAAAACAATTACAAACTCAAACAAACAGTTACTTATAAAAGTCTACATAACAATATATCACACCTCCTGTGGTTTTACATCGAAATCAAAAGCATGTTATTGCAATGATATAATCAGCATGTCACAATCAAATAAGGAAAAGTGCAACTAGTTATAATTATTACAAATAATAAAAATAATAATAAATAATAAAAAAATAATAATAAAGAAGATAAAGGGGGTTTACTCATTCTAACTAAACGAACAAATCCGTTGAATGGTAGCGAGGCCCTAAACAAGGAAGTGACGTCGTTAATGAAGGTCCACCTTGATGAGCGGTCTGACAGTTGGGAATTGCAAATTGAGTTTTCTCCCCAACATGCAATGCAATTCCCGGGGACGCCATTGCCATTTGAATAAAGAGGCAAAAAGCCCATGGCAAAACGAAATGCAATTCAGTGATTTGTTATTCTATTTGTTATTCAAAATATTATGAAATTATTTAAGGATTTCATAGGCACTTTGCACATTGAATTGCCGATTGCAAAATATATTTTCAAATTACATGCACAGATTAAATATTGAAATGACAAATGCATGCTCTGGTTGAATATTGAATTGACAATTGCAAAATGAATTGCCATTTGAATTTTTGTGCTTATAATCTTCCATAGAAACTAACCAACATCCGAACTACAACTGTTTCCCAAAACCGTCGTATCACAGTAGATTGAAGCACATTAGTTCGAACTACCGTAGATCAAATTACACAGTTTAACGACTATGGTTTTGGGAAACACCTGCAACGCACTTACATAGTTCAAACCATGCAAGCTGCTAAATTACGTAGTAACTATGGTGTTAGGAAACGCACCCCAATTCTGTATTTGAGCTCGGATTGGCGAGCCGTGGTGAGCTCATCTCTCTTTCCAGCGACTGAGGCGCATCAACATCTGTTCCTTCTGTACTGCTGCTGTATTCACTGGGGTTCTGCGACGGTTGATCTAAGATCAGGGTGAAACTTGGATGAAGGATCTTCTGGGCCTCTATTTTTGTAACGAAGAATGTGAAATGTGGCAGAGTGCACAAAGTTAGGGAGGAGCACAGACAGGCTACAGTTAGCAACTAAACACACAGCACACACCACATTTTACAGTTTTCACGGTGTATGTTATGAAGTTTTTTTTCAATTGCTACAATACTTTCTACAAAACTGAAGTCACTTTCTCAAAACTCTTTGCACCGTCTAAAGAACCAACACTCTTCTGCAAATGCAGTTCACCCACCAAAACAATTAACACTGTATTACACCCAAGCAAATGGGCTACAGGACGTTAACAACAGACAGCGTTACATTAAATATAAAATAGATCATCAGTAAAGGATCATCTGTAAAAATTCATTTTTCAAAAACCATCCATCCATCCATTTTCCAAACCGCTTATCCTACTGGGTCGCGAGAGGTCCGGAGCCTATCCCGGAAGCAATGGGCACGAGGCAGGGAACAACCCAGGATGGGGGGTCAGCCCATCGCAGGGCATATATATATATATATATATATATATATATATATATATATATATATATATATATATATATATATACACACACACACAGATACGCACAATGTTGATAGTAATATAGCAAACTGTAGTCATTCAGTTTTGAACGTATTTTTAACAGTTTTGATAACAGTATGTAAGCATGTGCAAAATGGCCTCTAAATGCATAAAGTTTTGATGCTGGTGAATTTTAACTAAGAAAGGAATGCATGAATTTTGAAACATACAGTCACTGAATGCATTTTAAGAACATGAGAACATAAGAACTATATAAACGAGAGGAGGCCATTCGGCCCATCAAGCTCGCTTGGGGAGAACTAAACTAATAGCTCAGAGTCGATAAAATCTTATCTAGCTCTGATTTAAAGGAACCCAAGGATTCAGCTTGCACTACATTATCAGGAAGACTATTCCATACTCTGACTACGCGCTGTGTAAAGAAGTGCTTCCTTAAATCCAGCTTGAAATGTTCTCCCGCTAATTTCCACCTATGGCCACGAGTTCGTATATTTAAACTAATGCTGAAGTAACTATTTGGTTGAACAGCATCCAAACCTGTTAGAATCTTATATACCTGGATCATGTCCCCCCTCAGTCTCCTTTGCTTGAGACTGAACAGATTTAGCTCAAGTAACCTTTCCTCGTATGACATTCCTCTAAGACCAGGAATCATTTTTGTGGCTCTACGCTGCACCTTTTCTAAGGCCACAATGTCCTTTTTAAGATATGGTGACCAAACCTGCACACAATATTCTAGGTGAGGTCTCACCAAGGAATTGTATAATCTTAGCATTACCTCCCTTGACTTAAACTCCACATACCTGGAGATATACCCCAGCATCCTATTGGCCTTTTTTATTGCTTCCCCACACTGGCGAGAATGGGACATGGAAGCATCAAGATACACACCAAGGTCTTTCTCATGATCAGCTACCTTTATTTCAGTGACACCCATGAAATACCTGTACTTTATATTTCTGCTCCCTAGATGGAGTACCTTACATTTATCGACGTTAAATTTCATCTGCCAGGTATCGGCCCAGTCACTAATTAAATCAAGATCCCGCTGTAGCTGCTGAGCCGCTAATTCAGTATCTGCTACACCACCCACCTTGGTGTCATCTGCAAATTTCACCAGTTTACTGTATATATTGGTATCCATATCATTTATGTAAATTAGGAACAATAGTGGTCCTATAATCGAACCCTGCGGTACCCCACTATGAACGCAGGCCCACTGTGACATTGTGCCTCTTATAACTACTCGCTGTTTCCTATCTGTTAACCAGTTATCAATCCAGGTTGCTACAGTACCTAAAATACCTGTTGCTTTGAGTTTAGGTAGGAGCCTCTTGTGGGGGACAACATCAAAAGCCTTTTGGAAATCTAAGTAGATGACATCATAGGCCTTCTTATCATCAACTTCCTGAGTAGCTTCCTCAAAAAACTCCAACAGATTTGTTAAACAGGATCTACCTCTCCTAAATCCATGCTGGCTATCCCGCAAAATGTTATTGGAGTCCAGGTAATCTACCATTTCCTCTTTGATTATAGCCTCCATAACTTTACCAGTTATACAAGTTAGACTGATTGGCCTATAGTTAGACAAATTACTTCTATCCCCTTTTTTGAAAATGGGCGTTATGAAGGCGTGCTTCCAATCAGAAGGTACCACACCTTCAGATAAGGATTTTTGAAACAGTAAAGTTAGGGGTCGACAAATAATATCCCTCATCTCTTTCAACACTATAGGTAAGATGCCATCATGTGATTTATTTATTTTGAGCTTAGCTAGGCTTTGCAAAATATCTGCTTCAGTTATATATATATTAGCTATTTTGTATGAAAGCAATGAGAAATGGTTTACAGCTTAGATGTTATGGCAACTGTGACAAGAGTTTTGATAAAGTCACTTCAGTACCGAATAATGTATCTTAGCCATTGAGACTAACTGTAAGTGCTTCCCATCCTGTGTTTGTTATTCCAGTCATTAAGGTCATTTTCGCAATGTTGCCCTTTAACTGCCTTCATCCGCTCATTCAATTTGGATCCCTTGAGATCCTGTTTATTTCCAGATATTGTTCAAGTTAAATGAAACGCCTTTTTTGGTGAATAACTCTTGACTACGCTTCCTTCCTCCCGCTCAACATAATACGATTTATTCACTTGAACTGAAAATGACTTACAGTTCCCTTCATGGTGAAAAGGTAACACAAAAAACCGTATTGAAGGATGTCGGTTTTCTTTTTCTTCTGCAGCGTATTGCTGCCATAATGACAAAATAAAATTTGCCCTGTTTTTCACTGTAACAAGACAAATGTTCTGCTCACTATACCTCCAGGGAACAGCCCAGGGATGGGTGCCAACCCATCACAGGGCACACTCACACACACCTACAGGCAAATTGGTAACCCCAATAAGCCTCAGCATGTTTTTGGACTGCAGTGGGAAACTGTAGTACCCAGAGGAAACCCCACGATGACACAGGGAGAGCATGTAAACTCCACACTTGGAACCCTGGTGGAGACCCGAACCCAGGTGCCAGAGGTGTGAGGCAACAGTACCAACCACTGCACACTGTGCTGCCCCCAATTGGTAACCATGTTGTTTTTTTTAAGTGTTTTGAACATTATAGCTCAATTTGACAAGATATAAATGGTTTAGAAACATCATACATGAAAAATACATTAAAAAGGAGAATCATTTGTAACTTGGACAATTTATTCAGTGCAAATTTAATATAAAGAAGCTTGAGCCCAAGTGATTGAAATTAGGGAAAAGTCGTTAAATGATGAATTGTTACAATGCGTGGTTACTTGTGGAAGAAAAAATTCTCTCTGAACAACCCTCCTATAATTTACCTCTGGGAGAAAAATAATAAATTCTGTGACTCAAAATTGGTAAAGTAAAATTCTGTTTAATAGCAGGATAATGCAAATCAGTGGGATTTGCACCCACAAACAAAAACAATTCACCGTTTTCAGCACTCCTTTGCATGGTGTTCTTTAAAAGGACTGATTATCGTACAATGTGACTTGCATACAATTTCCTCATCCCTTCTCATGACCCCTTGCCTTTGTTCTCTCTCTCTCTCTCTCTCTCTCTCTATATATATATATATATATCCGCATAACACTATTTGATTAAGTAATCTACTCTTACACATTGTTTATACTATGGTACTTGTGACACTATGACTTTAAATGCTTCATTTTAATAAGCTCAAACTTTCACATGCAAGATTCTTCCCACCCATTATCTCATACCTCTGTTCACTGTTATCACAACAACCCTAACCCTCCCACCGCAAATCTGTGTTTATTTCCTTTCTAACTGCCAGATGCATCCTGTTTTTCCCCCTACTACTAACTCACGCACACGCCCTCGTCCACAAGGACAAAGGCTTGGAGGGAACACCAACCTCACGCTGCACGCAACCCCATATCACCTTCAGTTTCTCTTTCACACTCACAAAAATCAAGCAAAATGCAACTCAGTTCTACAAAAATAAATCATTTACCCACCTATCTAACCCTAACCCACACCTTCCTGACTCCTTCTCAACCTTGGAATCTCATATATATTACGAACATTATATGCTCAAAAACTATGTTAAGAAAGGATGTTTATGTTTCAGGCTATTTTTTAACCAAATTAAATTGGATTCAACATTATTGTCATTGTACAGGTACAACAAAATACAGTTTAGCATTTAACCACAAAGTGCAATTAATAGAGTAAGATGCAATAGACAGTGGGTGTAAATACAAGGGAGAGTATATAGACATAAAGACTGATAAGTTTGTATAGACATCCATCCATCCATCCATCCATTTTCCAAACCGCTTATCCTTCTGGGTCACAGGGGGTCTGGAGCCTATCCCGTAAGCCATGGGCACAGAACAACCCAGGACGAGGGGCCAGCCCATCACAGGGCACACTCACACATGCACTTCAACAGGCAACTTCCATCCATCCATCCATCCATTTTCCAAGCCGCTTATCCTACTGGGTCGCGGGAGGTCCGGAGCCTATCCCGGAAGCAATGGGCACGAGGCTGGGAACAACCCAGGATGGGGGGCCAGCCCATCACAGGGCACACTCACACATGCACTTCAACAGGCAACTTAACAACACCAATTAGCCTCAGCATGTCTTCGGACCATGGGGGGAAACCGGAGGACAACACGGGGAGAACATGCAAACTCCGCATACATGTAACCCAGGCGGACACTTGAACCCGGGTCCCGGAGGTGTGAGACCGATCTACATTTTTTCAGTGTTGATCCAATTCCAATACAGAACTGCTGATACTGATACAGATTCCAATACAAGAGCTCTTTTTACTTTAATATTTTAACATTATAAATATTTAAATAATTTAGGGGTGATAATAGGGGTGATTCAGACAGGACGGTAGTTGTTCTGTCTCACTGGAGAGGATACTTTAAGCACTGGGTCAAACTGAGGACTTACGGCATGTGGGGATGCCAGCCTGAGCCAGAGGCAGGTAGAAGATGTTGCTGAAGACCTCGGACAGTTGCCAAGAACACGCCTGGGTATGCCAGCAGGACCAGCCGCCTAGAGTGCATTCACTTTGCTAGGTGCAGACTGTATAGCAGAGGGGGTAGGTCTAAGGGGCTGGTTGTCTGGGGAATTGTCCCAATCAAAATGAGCACTAGCTCATCAGGAAGGGAGACATTACATTGAGGTTGTATTCACTCTCCTGTAATCTGTGATGGTCTTGATGCCTTGCCACATATGGAGTTCTCGAATTGACCCTCAGTTTGTTGCTTATACTTCCGAGCATGACCTCCCTATTTATCCAAGGCTTCTGGTTGGGGAAGGTCTTCATCTCTTTGTGTCCATGACCATGATCTGCAGTTATAAGTATCCACAAATCCCTCTAAAATGATATTTTAATAATAATCGACCCTTTATTATTCTCCGTGGGGAAATTCTTTTTTAAGCCTCCCTCAACTTGTTCTTTGCAGAGTAAGCTGTCCGTGAAGAGCAGTCACCTGATGGGGAACCCGGAGAGCTGAGGGTCAAGGGCCTTGCTGAAGGACCCAGGGATGTGCTGAAGTGAGGTTTGAACCAACAACCTTGTGATAACATGCACACAGGTTTAGCCCACTGAGCCACACACTGCCCATACACTTTGAATGAGAGGGAAACAGATAAACTTCTCAGATTTACATTTTCTTTAGTTATGCGTAATTTCCCAGGATATGACTTTACACTCTGCAGCAAAACACTGCCCTATGAAACAGCATGTGTAGATCCTCAAGATTTAGAAACATTCAAGGAAATCCAACAATTCTGTTAAATCCTTGTCCTTGTTCTGTATGAAATTCTCTGTATTTTTTTCAGTCCTTGCAATCTCATCCAGCAGTTTCAAATACTCCTCTTTAGACTGCAAGGAAAAAGAAACATGTCTATATTTTCCCAATAAAAACATAATTTCATTAATATATCTAGTAGGGCTGTATGATATCACATCGCAATATAGTCCATATGTTTGTTTATTAAATTTGTTTAGTGGAGCCTGCCACCTTGACTGTTTCAGTATGGGATGAAAACAGTAAGCACTGAAGCGGCAGTGAAGAAAGAAACAGTTCAGCAGCCACAACATCTTTTGAAAGATGAGATATTGTGGATAAACAGCTTAAAAAGATGTCAGTGATGTGGTGGTACTTTTTGCAGTTTAAAGTGTTTAATAAACATGTCTAATAAAAATAAGGATATGCCAATTTTAGGCAAATTACTCATTTTTGGGTATGACAATACTGCTCTCAGTAGGCATACTGCTAATCTGCTTATCAAATTGTGGGCATAAGTAAATACCCATATAGCACTGAAAATCCAGCATCCTTGGTAAATTTTTACACTCATTATCTTAATTCCTGTAATCATATTGTAATCAGTTCGCGGTGACACCACCTTATTTGACACATTATTTGATCGATAAAAATTTCTATTCGGCTATTGTTTTTTTGGTAAATTTCATCTCCTTTTTTGTTTAATAGGCAGTGTAGTATTAAGCACAAATATTTCAAATGCAATTCTAATATCTAGTATTTCACTTAAAAAGTAGTCATGCCTGATAAGACTACTAATGAAATGGATGGTTTTCAAAAACTAAATTTTGTATGATCATTATACATCACCTTTGGTGCAATGTACTGTCCATATTTATGGCTCTGAATAGGAGGAGACGTCGCACCCTCCTTGAAGAAGTCGTTCAAGCTGCAAGCTATAAGATGCAGGACCTCATTCTCATAGAAGTAGACTTTGCCCTGGCTGTCTACCAGCACGATGAGCTGCAGTCCCTCTGCCAAAGACGGGAAGTTATCAATGGCACCAATGACAACCATCTCCGTTGGCTCAGGAAGGTACAGCTCACTCCAGCTCTCCAGCATCTCATCTCTTCCCCAGTAGACGGTTCCATCCAGATCTGTGATTCTGACTGCATAGTCTTTTGGTTCCTTTAGTTTGATTTCAGACCCGTTGTATTTCTTCACCAGCTCAGGAAGCTCCTTTGAGTAGTTTATGACTGTAAATAGAAGCATTGTCAATGAAGGGAGATATAAACCCAGAACAGGTGAGAAAAAGCATGAGCTGTGATTTACTGTCTAGTTTAATCCATTAGAGATTAGGATGAAACGAGTAGAGCAACAGTACATGGTAAATCCCCCCCAATTTCACATTCGACGCTGCGCAATGAGGAGAAAAATTAGTGTACAAACGACAGATGAGACTGAGTTTCCAATATTCTCTTTACTTTAAGGAACCCACTTGCAAAGTATCATACCAATGCAGATTCAGCAAACTGATAATATTGACCTGCAAAATAATAGTGATACAGTGCAGACATACACTGGGTATTGATAGGCAGCTCAAATACAAATAAAGAGCAGTGCTTAACCCCCCGGCCCTAAAAAGGGTACTGTGTACAGGTTTTGCCAGTGAATCTGCATATGAAAGGTGATCTCCTGCATGAGAGGGAAAAACTGTCCTTTATTTGTATTTCAGCTGCCTCAATACCCAGTGTATGTCTGCTCTGTATTACATGAATTATTTAGCAGTTCAATCATCATTTTGCTACAATATGAGACTTGGATTCCTTAGACTTACTTGGCTTGCAGAATTCTTCCATCAGTTGCACATTCTTCTCTATGTTTTGCCTTAAATGAAAATATGAAAATGATTATATGCTTGTAGTCAGCACACATAAAACTCACAAATTATTAGATATATAAATATGAAGTAAAAAAACATTCTCTCAGACAGCAAAACAATGCAGCATTATTATCTCCATCAGGGACCTAACAATTTATGAGCATATTACTGTATGTAACACTGTGCACCCAGTGATAGTGTGGCAGCAAGTCTAGCATACAGCCCAGCCTCATGCCCTGTGCTGTCTGACATTCCCCATCTCCCCTCCCACCCTGATCAGGATAAGCAGCAGGAAGAGGGACAAATGTACAAAATTCAAGTATGATTTCACATCATCACCTTGCTAAGAACATTCAGAACCATCAGGATTTCAAGCAACAGCAGGAAGTAAAAACTATCCCCATTATAAACTGCTTAGGATGACCACGGAATTACTGGTAAAAATGTTCTAACTTACCTTTTATTATGATTGACGTCAGATGAATTTCTATTTAATCCTGACAGGCATATAGTCCATGTGGTTATTCCATGCGAGATTTCAGTTTCTTTGTCCAATCTCCGTTTCTCCACCTTGACCATGTTCACATCAGACAATTCTGAAGGGTCATTGGTTGCCCTGTATTTTTCTAAATTATAGTTCTGCTTTCCTTTTGACTGACCCATGCCATTTGTACATAAATAGCATATAATATATAAATTCTATATATAATATACACAACTGTACATTTATATTTGCCGCAGTTTCACTGACTCAAAATGGCTTTGTTTGAAGCAAAAACGACTTCAACATACAAACTAATTTCTAATTTTACAGAGAGTTATATACTATGTAGATTCCCTTGTGCAGGTTTGCTGTCAAATCCAGTTTAACCAAGTTCAGCTTCGTATAGTTGCTGTAACACTGAAAAACGTGCCAAATCAGCTGGCTTGATGTCCTATGGGGAAAAAGTAAAGTAAAGAGATCATTAATGTCCAAGTATGAGCCTATTAAATAAACCTGAAACATTTAAATGGCCCACCAACTACACCAGCACCAAACCATTACTACCCAGCATAGACCAGCAGGGAAATCATGGGTATAAAATGGAAAATGGGTATTCATCACGTTGTCCCCAAAAGGTAAGGTATATCCGGGCCACACGCACACACACGCATGCAGACACACACATTAGGGTTAAGGGCCTTGAGCAATGTGATGAATACCCTTTTATTTTTACTTAATGGGGACCAGTTTCCTCAATTTTCTAAAAATCCATGACTGCAATAAAAAAAATGCAAAAACTCTTGTATTTTCTTTGGTTACTTATGGTTAAGGTTAGGGTTGGGTAGGGGTTAAGGTTGTCATAGTTAGCATTAGCATTAGCCCCATGCTTTGCTCTCTCTTCACCCATGAATGGTAGCTAAGTACAGCTGTAACACCATCCTCAAGTTTGCTGACAATACCACCATAATAGGTCAGATCAGCGAGGACGATGAGATGGCCTACAGGGAGAAGGTCAGACTCCTGGCAGAATGGTGTCAGGACAACAGCCTCACCCTCAGCATTAACAAAACTATGGAGATGATTGTGGATTTCCGCAACCAGGCAACAGAGCACAGCCCCATCTACATCAGAGGTGAGGCTGTGGAGCAGGTCAGCAGCTTTAGGTTCCTCGGAGTCACCCTCACTGATGACCTCAAAAGCCCAACAATGCCTCTACTTCCTCAGGAGACTGAGGAAAGCCAGGATTTCCTCCACAACCCTGCACAGACTCTACAGGTGTACTGTGGAACCCATCCTGACAGGATGCATCACATCCTGGTACAACAGCTGCTCAGTTCAGGACAACAGCGTGTGGTGAACTCAGCACAGAAGATCATGGGCGCACAGCTCCCAGCGATCCATGACATCCACACTACACACTGTCTCAGGAAAGTGAACTGTATCAGGCGAGACCCCAGCCACCCTGCACTGTCACTTTTCACCCTCCTCCCATCTGGGAAGCGACTAAAGTCCATTCGGACACGCACCTCCAGGTTCAGGAACAGTTTCGACTCAACTGCAATCAGACTCATGAACAATCAGTAACCTTGTGTCACCTCCACTGCTACCCACAATATATTTCTACCACTGTCTCTATTAATTCCTGGGATTCTGGTCTTATTTAACCCTTTCATGCATGAATTATGAATATCTGAGTCAGGATTTTTTTTCCTATGTGGTTTTATTTCTCTGAAGGGATGCAAAAAACACCTGTTAACTTTTTTTTTCAACATACATTTCTTCTAAAAGTTATTTACATGCCCACTTTAGTGAACTGCATGCATTTGGCAATATGTCATCAAAAACTAATGAATAGATCTGATTACGTGAAAAGTATGAAAATGTATCTGGTTTTAATTCTGTTGAACAGATATTTGCATATATTTTAAGATATATACTGTTCTGGCCTTTGGAAAAACCAGCAATGAGGAACTATGTAGCCTAAACTTTCATAATTCATTTCTTTTTCTTTTTTTTTTCAACAACAATTTTTATTTTCAAATAATGCCATACAGATTGATATCACATTCAAGTTTTCCAATATAACCAAATAATAAAGGACAAAACAAAACAATATAGAAGGGAAAAAAACTGTACAGCTATAAGATACATGTCTATATAATTTTAATGTCCATCAGTTCCACAAAAGAGTCACTATCCAGACTCTCCAAAAAAACACAGAACACCTTCCAGATGGACCAAAACACATGCAGTTTGTTCCTCAAAGAGTAGGTAATCTTTTCTAAAGCAAGACATGAGGTCATCCCTTTTATCCTTTGAGATACATCAGGACTTTCTTCTTTTTTCCAAAAGCATGCAATTATACATTTGGCTTCCAACAAACAAACAAACAATAACAATCTTTCATGTTTGGTTATTTTAAGATCCAAAGGGCAAATATGTAATATACACAGCTTGGGATCAAAAGGAATTACTTTACCAATGATTTTACTTATAATGTTCAATATTTTAACCCAAAAACCATTAACTTTAGTACATTCCCACATACAGTGAAATAAGGTACCCTTCTCTCGCTTACATTTATAGCATTCATCAGGAATATTCGGGTTGAAGTGGTGTAACTTAACTGGAGTGATATATTGTCTACTCAGCCATTTATACTGAAGCAGTCTCATATGAGCGTTCATTGTCTGAGTTTGGGCTTTTAAACATACTGTTTGCCATTCTTCCTCAGTTATAGTAACCTGCAGGTCAGATCGCCATGCATGAAGTCTGTCCTTAAATGATTCTTTAGATTTGGCCACAAATTGTTTATATAATAAGGAAATGTGGCCCCTACCTTTCAAACATTTAAGTGTAATATTTTCCAAAATAGAAAGAGGAGGCTTAACCCGGCTTTGGCCTTGTCTTGATTGAATAAAACTACGTAACTGCAAATATTTGGAAAAGTGTTTTTGCGGAATTCCAAACCTTGTCCTAATTTCTTCAAAGGGCATGAATTTTCCTTCATTATAGAGATCCGACATCTTACTAATACCTTGAGTTGACCAGATTTTAAAACCTGGATCAGCTCTACCAGGAAGGAAATTCTCATTACCAAAGATTGGTGAAAAGAATGAAAGTTGTGGTAATTCACCTAAATGAGTAAGAGCCTCAAACCAAACTGATATAGTATTTCTGGTATATGGATTTTTTGTACACTTAATCAATTTTTTAACATCTGCTGAATATAGATATAAATTCAAAGGAATTGAAATAGAGTGAGCCTCTATAGATATCCAGGTTGGAGGGTAATCCTTCTCAAAGTAAAACATTACTGCTCTAATTTGTGCCGCCCAGTAATACCATTTTAGGTTGGGTAGGTTACAGCGTCTACTGTAGTGGCTGTTATGCAGTTATACCATTGAGACCATTGCATTTCCAATAAAATGGCTGTTGAACAGCTGTACACTGTAGTGACCATCATGCATGAAAGGGTTAATTACTTCATATCTATTTACTTCATTCACTTCATCATCACATTCAGTTGTCGTCCTGTTGTCTAGCCGTTTTGTTGTCTATGTTCACTGTCTGCAGGCGCACACCCAAGCAAGCATTTCACTGTACACGCTATTCGTACTTGTACACATGACAATAACAGAATTTCATCGAATAGCATTTCTCACACAGAAATGAAAGGATGAAGATATGTCCCCATAAAGATATGATTAGAGGTTGGTCGGTCGGTCGGTCGGTCTGTCTGTCTGTGTGTGTGTGTGTGTGTCCGGCGTCTGACAACCCTGTGTTTCCTATGTGAAATTGAGTTCAGTTCTCGTTAAATACCTGATGTAATCCTTTTCAGGGCTATTAATAGAAGACTTTTAACCAAACTGTATTATTTTTCTTATGTAAGTTATAGTGTCCAACATCCCCTAGATTTCGTGTAAATATCACGGAAAACGTGGTTTTACAGTTTCCACGTTTGATTTTTCCACTGTTTTGTCTTTTTCTGTTTTTCCGTATTCTCGGTTTGATTTTAAAACAGAAAAAAACGCCGCTTTTTTGTTTTTCCGATTTGGTTTTGAAACTGAAAATTCAAAAAAACGAATGATATACAGCTTCTTTTTCACAGCCGCTGTCAAATTTCATCTTCTGTTCGAATTATCTTGAACTTGAACAAACGAAATACACAAGTACGGCTATACACAAATCTCCTTACCTGCTGTTGCGGGAGGAAATGTCGTACTTCTTCAGCAGACGTTCAATTGTTTTCCAAAGTAGTGTACTCCTGGTAAGTTTTCTCCTGGTCTCGCAGAGGCGTAGACATAAATAACGGGTTACAACAACGCTTAAAAAGTCACCGGTTTTGTTTAGGTTTTACTGAACGACAGGAACCCACAATCCAAGGCTCCACCTAGAGCCCAAATTGGAAACACCCAACTAAATAACATACATGCAAAAACAGGAGACAACAAATGTAAGTACATGTAAAAACATATCAATACTTGACCATGAAATTAAAATAAGAATACAAATATGAAAATACCCATACATACATACATACATATTAAATGTAATCCAATTAAGAGACATGAAATCCATTCTACAAGCAATGAAACAAGCTGTAACACTGAGAACAAATCGGGCAGCGTCGTAAAATATAATTTGGTACGCACGTAGGCCTACTACCTAGGAGTCACGAAAGTGTGCCATCGGATATGTAATACACTCACCGTTTTTTTTTTTTTTAAAAAAAGTTTTTATATATCCTATGTGAATGCATATACTGTATGCAATTGAAACTTATAACTAATGATTACAAATTTCTACATATATATCCACGAATGTACGAGGGGGTCTGGAGGCGCCTGAGCACTTCTCAGTTTTACAGACGGTGAATCACACTGTGGGTGAGCTTTAAAGATACTAAGCTCCTTTAACATAAACATATACTTGCCCCTCAAAAAAATCTATGCCGCGCCGTCCAAAACTACAGTCCGGTTACAGGAAAGAATTTAAGAAGAAGAAATTGTTAATAGCTAAACAAAAAACCTCGCCATCAAAGAGATCACTTTAACATAAATGACATCTTTATCAACTCAGTTTTGCTTACAGATTGTGTGGCACCCTGGACATCCTAGGAACTAGTATTATTTGCAGAATTATGATTGTGTTCGCCTTATTGCCTTTTTGATTTTTTATAATTTATTGGTAACGCTTCACTTGACGGGGCACAAATACTTATTAATGCTGTTGCTGAAATATAAATCACGAACAAATATAGCCTAGTCTGTACTTGAGATAAGAGACGAGTCACGATTCGTTAACTTCTGTTATTCGTGACTTGTTCTTTCAGCTATAGTTCCTTCAGCTATAGTTCAGTAGTTCGCAAACGTTTACAGAATTGTGGAACCCTTGTTAGTTTCCCATATACTAATATGGTGTTCAATGTTATTATTTTGCACTGTTATTTGCATTGTTCATCTCTTTGTAATAGTAATATGTTTCAGATAGGATTGTAATGTACGGCGTGGCTGATGGGTTTAGGGCAAGGACAACTGTGGTGCGATTCGGGCAGGCAGGGTAACAGGAGTGGAGCGCACACAAGCACTTTGAGCAGGACGCGGGGGGGGGGGTCCACTGAGTGGAGTGCAAAGAGCGCATGCGTCATGCAGAAAACTCCACAAGGATCGCCGCATACAGTCCCGGTTAACAAGTGTTTTTATGTGCTTGTGTTTCAGTGTTTTCGGTGAAGTAAAAAATCATCACGTTATTTGAAAAGAACCCTATGCATGCCTGGAATTTATTCATCTTTTCCAAGTGTGTAACAGAATCAACAGATATAGTAAATATAATACCTGCTTGGGATAAAAGCTGCATCATGATTCAATAATGACGAATTAATATGAGATCAGTATGTAACTAAGATGTAGTTTGTGGTTAATTAATGCATAAGTAATAGCATTATTGCACAACAATTACTGGGCAATCAAAGCCATACTTCCGACTTGTCTTACATGCCTGCATGGCAGCTTATTGTGTTGGATGTCGGACGAAGTAGACAGGTGCAGGAATCAGGGCAAAAACAAGAAGAGTTTATTTCGATCAAAGGAAGGGAAACAAATGACTCACAGGGGAACTTCAGACAGGCTCTAAGCATAAGACTGACTCATCTAACAATGTCAATGTCCAGATTGGGGATCATAGACCTGGGAGGCACTTATATACTACGGATTAATAAAGAGGAAAACGAGAGGCAGCTTGAGAGATCCACAGAAGAGCAGGAACAAGAGGTAGGAGTAATACGACAGGAGGGTCGGCTGGGCAGGGCGTGACAGCACCAAAGCTTATGGGACATATTAAGTTGCACTTCTGTTTGCACACACATTATTTTATCATTCTCAGAGCAATAGGTAAAACTGAATATTCTCTTTTCATGAAAATTAAAACACACGCCCTAAATCCTTTCAAAGCTTCAATGTCATCCTTCATATGCAGAATCCTAAAACGAAAGAGAAGGAATGATTATTGTACACAATAGTTCAACGTCAGTGTTGGAAAGGCCGTCCCCGTAAACGGGATGCCGATGCGCTTGGATCAGCGTCAGGAGCGTCTCTTGAGTTTTCAGCGGTGGTTTTCTGATTGTGCCGCACCGGATCATCCTTCCCAGCGCCGAGGGACCCTGGCCAGTTACTCACCATACTCAGGGGTGCAGTATTATGTGTCACTAATGAACCGTAAGTGTCTGGTCCTGGACTGATTACATTCGGTGCTGTAATATTGCAATGCGGTCAACCGCTAAGTTGTTAGCGTGTAACTTTGAGGAGATCTGCTACCAAGTGTATTAAAGGCAGATTTTCTGTATTCTATGTTCATTGTTGTAATTTTGTATCTTGTTTGTTAGATTTGTTGTTAATTAGTTCTCGTGATACTGCGAAATGTTTAGGAGAAACGTTATAATACAGGAAGCGAGAGTAGTAATATTACTGTTATGTATTCGGTATGTACCGGGGTTAACCAGTAGATGGTAGTACTGTTATATGATTGATGATTAGAGATCGTATAAAGTGGTTGCATTTGTGTTATTTGGCTGAACCTGTCTCCATGTTCTTATTGTTTTAGTTATTTATATAATATTATTTCCGTCCTTAGACCACATGCACACCCCGTCTACAACCAAGTCATTGCACCTGTAACAGCCAATGGCCAGCCTGTGTTAACTCCGGTGCAATACTGTACTACCTCATTGGAAGCAGTACAGTTTGGAGCTGCATCTGCCTTTCCTGATATTCTTACCAACGCCACCAGAGAGGTGCCACTTTACCGGTACCTTCCTCATACTGTCATAGCATCTAACACTTTAATAATCAGTATCTAAGTAGACCAGTGTTTCTTAGCAAAGACCAACCTGGTCCCCAGGGGCTCCAGACAGTCCACGCTTTTGCTCTCTCCCTGCTCCCAGTGGTGTCTGGGGGTCCCCGAGGACCAGACTGGGAATCACTGTCTTAGCAGACCATGGAATCATGTAAACCAGCATTGTTACACACAGCCAACCAGCTCTTTTGCTCCCAAACTCACCCTGTTGGCCCCTGTGTTTACGTTTTTGCCAACCGGCCATTTTTCTGCCTGTGAAGGATTTGCAGTTTGGTGATGAGGAATTTCTTGTCGGCTCCCTCCTGCACACAGACAGAAAGAAATTCCCATTGCCGGTAACAAAACTATTCTAGATCACAAGACGTGTCCCTTTTGCGATTCCAGGTATACCCACATTTCTAATCTGTTCTTGTAAGAGGCTGACAATCTTTTGCTGTCCATCTACTACTTGGGTGTGAAAATAAATGATTATACTGAAAATAAAAGGAAAAAGAAGGATTAAAATATACAGATGGTTCCTTTTCAGATGAACTAAGCGCAGGCAGACAGGCATTAGTGTAAACTTCGAAAAAAGAAAATCAATTGAAAATAATTGTCCAATTGAAATTGACAGTCATGCACAAGCACTTGCTGGGATATTGAGAAGCAACTCACAAGAAAATTCCTGAGGAGAGAAAGAGGGAGACTGGATTGTTCACTATGAACGTACTATAAAAGTACGCCCAGCTGAGCCATTTGATGTTCTGCCTCTCTACCCACTCCTTTCCCAGCTGGGCCATAGTGGGGAGGCCCCTGAATGGCCCACAGGCAGGGGAGGGCGCAATCCTGGGTGTTTAAAAAAAAGTACACTATGACACCGATATTGTTAAATATACTGAGGGAGTATGCAGTGGTATGTACGTAGTCAATGAAATCAGTGCTATGAATTTCAAAATAAACTATGCTGAATATAGGGCCACAAACTCACGCCCACATGGTGTATCTGACCAGCATAAAGGCTCCCAGGAAGAAGGGGAAACACAGCAGGGAGATAAAGAGGGTGTTCATGTGCTGGGCATTCGGGGGCCTTCTGGGAAGCTGAAAGTTCATCTTCAAGCTCGTCTGACAGGAGGAGCAGAAGCGACAGCGACATAGTCGTAAAAACAGGGAAACGATGCTTTGCATGTTTTACGATACTGATTACTTTGTAAGCCTTGCAAATGTCAGATTATTTGTCAGCTATGCAAACGGACAGGGAAGAAACTGGATTTTAGTCTGGCAGTTATGAAATTAATTTGACAC